>NW_017728925.1:5542517-5551445 GCF_001723895.1 Crocodylus porosus
TCCCACTGGCAACCGGGGTCTGCCTCACCAGGACGGAGCAACCCGCGCCAGGCATTTCCCCCCACTCCCCACTCCAGCAGCAGGAATGGGAGCATGGGTAGATGCTGGTAACCTGAGAGGAAGGGTCCCACCCTTCCCCAATCATACTCAGGCCTGTTGTTGCCTGGCCATGCCCCCCCTCCCCCCCCAGTTTCCCTCCAGTTGAGGACTTGCTTTAGCACCCCCCCGGGCTTCTACCCTAAGCCACTGCAGGCATGTGCTTGTATTAACAGAATCAAAAATGAATGTCTATTCACTTGCAAATCAGTTCAATCTAAACATGTTAGACTGACCTGCAAAGATTGAATCAATTTAGGCTTGGGCTTTTTGAATGCTTGTACGTAGCCTTCATAACCTAAACTGTGCCTGCAATTTTTCATGCCTACAAAATTGCAGTGAGTGGTGGAGTGGAATCCAGGCTGGAAATTAATCTTTAGAAAACTAAATTGCTATTACAGGAATTGGGAACATCTAGTTTTAGGACAGCTGGGAACTACAAGAATGAGGCAAAACCAAGTGCTCTTTCATGAATGCAAGGAACAATAATACACATATGAGAACAGGAAAATCACAACAGGCTACATTTGTCCTTGATGTCATCCCATGGACTTCAATTAAGCTATATTGGGGATGTTTCAGGCACTTCATCCTTCTTCAGGAAGCACTTGAGCAATGATGCCTGATTTCTGTAGTGGTGGAGAAAATGTGAACTCTGAATCATCTGGACTGTTTTTCACTCTATCCCCACAAGCACGTATGGCTGGAATTTGGTCTCTGTTCAATGCTGATGTCTGGGATTGGAACTGGGTATTTTTTAACGCATTGCCGATGGTGGTTTGGTCTCAATTTTTTTAAATAAGCTTCTTCTGTTGACCATGAAAAGAAATGGTTTGGAAGAAGGGTGACCTTTAGCCAGGACACTGGATTGAGACCCAAGAGGTCATGATTCACCTTCTGGCTCTGCCCCAAGCTTATTCTGTGTGAATTTTCCTAATCAATTAGTCTCTCTTTTCCAGATGTACAGCCCTAGCGTTCAGTCAATTACTGAAATGTAGAGTTGATTTACCCCCTTAAAAATGTGTAATAAATTTCCCCTTGTAGTAAAGTTACTATGTAGATATGTTGTGTGTTCACTCTCCTAGTGCACTTCATCCTGGGGTAGCCAATTGCCCAACGTGAACTGGCCGGGGTTTTTAATAGTACCTATTGCAAGGGAGAGGTGGTCATATGTCTGCTCCTTACTATAAAGTAGAATCCAGAGTAAATTGCTGCAGAGTAGCTGTGTCCTCTGTCTACATCCTTAGACAATATGCTGCTCAGGGCAGGGTCAAGCTCTGTCTGGGTGTTTGTATAACACCCTAATGCAAGGGGACCAGGTGGCTGAGTGGCGGTGTGTTTTGCACCCCCCTGACCGTGGCGCCCGCCCCTAAGGATGGTAATTAAGAAAGTCTTATGATAAACTATTTCATTTAAATAGAACCAGCCTGGATTATTTTCTCAGAAATTTAACTACGACACAGAAAACGATTGCTTAAGTTTAAGCCATAACAAAATCTGTTGGGGCCGGGCTCCTTATCCTGCACTGCAGCCAGTCCATTGGGATTCCACTGATATTAATAGAGAGCAGAGAAGTAGATGAGAGCAGAATTTGGATCATTAGTTGAGTTACTGCAATGGGCCTTGTGCCTAGTTAGAAATGTTCAGATGTTGGTTATCACTCAATTAATTATGGAGTTCAGCGTGTGCTCTGCTTTATTTATCTCCGTTGCATTGATTGTGCCTCTGTTCTTCATTATATCTGCCAAGAGAGTGCCACACTTGGGAGTTATTTGACTTGCCTGCTCTATTTTTTTTTTTCAGCTTGGGCATCTGCTTGCTCAGCTGAAGCATCCCCCCCACCTTTCTTTATGTCAGGATACAACAGAAATCATTCTGCTTATAAGTACAGCATTGGCCATGTCTCCCAGGCAGGGACTTGTATTGGGGTTTGCATCCTGAAGTTATCAAGAAGTGATTTTCTATCTTGTTGATTGAATGTGCTGATTCCAGCCTAATTATAAGACTACACTTTTAGTTAAACATTTTCTTGAGGATCTCTCTGTGCTTTGCCTACCTCCTCAATGGCTGTTCATGATGTCCCTGGGATGATGCTGATCCTGTAATTACTGGAGAGCTGTGCTTTCACTGGAACTCTGGCTTGAGGATCTTAGTGTGCTTTACTAAACAAGGATGCAAAGGATGATGTGTTGTTGCGCAGGTCTTATAAATCAGGGAAGAAGCCAGGATTATAGAACTTTTTCTCCCACTTTCCATGCACCTTGGGGCCCACTAAATCAATGGGGGAAGGCTTTTGAATCATCTTCTTTACTGCTTTATCTTAATGCCAACACATCAAGGACCAGGTTTTGTGAGGCTATAATATGGGTAGACTTATAAGTCTTCAGTACCACATAAACCCATCTGTTCTGCTATGTTGTATTGTGCTACCCTCCAACCTCTTGACTGAGGGCAGCCACCCAAACAGGTTTTATGAATCTTGTCTTACTAAGAGAAGAACTGTAATAGAGTATCTTGTAGCTTGGTTGGCTTAATGCACTTCCTGTAGAAGGTGAAGCACTGCTATTTGGAGATTACTTGCATTACAGTGCTTCTCATCTTTATCTCAGTGTGTTGCTGTTCAGAGCTTATCTGGCTTCACAAAGGAAAAAAAGGCAACATTTCAGAACAGTATTTCATAAACGCTGACAATGCTGTCTATGAAGAGACCTGGTGAGATGACTGGGAAGTTTGTGCTGCTATAAATCACCCTGACTGTTCTGGGCCAGAGCCCCTTATATTTCTTTTTATGTAGATAACTTTGTTATTTTGGAAGAAACTGACTTGAATGCCTTAGGTTTTCAAGACTGGTTAGTGATTTGGGGTGCCTTATTTTTGGGTGTCCAGTCGCACCCAAAGGGCTTTGTCCTATCTTACTTCCAAAGGGCCTTGTTTTCAGAAGGTAGGGAATAATTTTTCTTAAAATCAGATTATGGTGTTTAATAAGAAAATAGGGCTGGAAGAATCCTTAGCAGGTCACCTGTTCCATTGTGGGGGGGCAACCATTTTGGCAGAAGTGCCACAAATTAGCTCCATGCCCTCCCCCTTATTTTACCCTTGTTTGTGTCCTGTCTGCTATGGACTCAGAGAGTAGTTGATCACCTTCCTCTTGAAAATAAGCCATTTTTTATTTGAAGAGAGTTATCGAATCCCGCCTTAGTCTTCTCTACTTCACATTATAGTCCCAGTTTTTTCAATCTTTCCTTGTATGTCCTGTAAGCCATCTTTCAGGTTGGGTGCTCAGAAATTGTAGTACTCAGAATCATTGTTGACTTGCAGATTCTGGCCCAGCAGTATATCTGTTCTAGCCTTTATGCTCTTTAGGGCAGGGACCAGCTTTTTCTTTTGTGCCTGTACACATGGGAGTCCCAGATATGGGTCAATATGGGTCAGGCTCCCAAGATGGTACTACATAGACATATAAATTATTCACAGTAAAACCTGAAGATGTAAAGCCTTTCATATCCCCAGGAAATGAAAATAAGTCAACAAAATAACATTGTTTGACCAATCAAAACTCATTTATAGTCAAGGGTTGAACTCCTGGACAAAAAAGTTGAAATTCTCCCAAGCTCCATCCAGAAACCTATTACTTAAGCTGGCACAGTAAGTGGTTGAAATGTTATAGGACTGTAGCCATTTCTTGTTCTGTATTTGAGATGACAGATAAAAACATAGTTAATATTTTTGACACTTAAATTGTCTTCACACAACTTGAGACCCGTCAACCACTTGAAATGAATACAGAACAGCTCATGTGCTTCTGAGCTCCTGCTTCAGGCTGTTTTCAGACACGGATATTATAGTACTGTTTTAGGTAACATTTGGTTCACATTTTGAAAGTTTCAGCAGTGTGACCCTTGTGCCTAGAAAGCAGACCAGAGATCAATCAAGGAAATGCATGTGCCCCTTCAGTGTTCTTGAGTATGAAACACAGCTCTGTCCACCCACTGCTACTCTGCAGATACCTTGGCATAACTTTACTATGGCAAGAACTACTATAGAAATTACACATAGACTAGTGTAAATAATCAGAAACTGGTTTTAACCTGTAACAGAGCAGTTTCTGTGCACATAGACTGGTTTCAAAATGGCCGAAACCAGTTTAAGATAGACTTGGATGGATGTAGTATCAGACATACCTGATTTAGATTAAACCAGTCTATTGAACTTCTGTCCCAGATCTCTTCATGGCTCAAGTTGCCTTGCAGTCTCTTGCATCCTAGAATGCTTTGTGCCTCCCCCCTGCCCTTCACATGCTGAAACTCTGCTGAGCTTGGCTGCTCTGAGCTGTCAGCAACTGGTGGGGGGAGCGCAGGGGGAGGGAAGGCAGGGCAAAGGGATTGTGTGTAGTTCAGGAATTTCCTATCTTTGCACAATGTCTCTAGGTGTGGGGCAGGGGGGATGCCATTCAGCAAAGGAAGGATTAGGTCCCTCAGCGCTCTGGGGAGCAGCAGGTGCTCTGCAGGAGGTGCCTGGCACAATTCCTGCAATCAGGCCAAGCTCTGTGCAGCCCTGTGGCTGGGGGATCATGCCAGCTGCCACGAGGCTGCTTGACTCTGCTTGGCAGCCCCAAGAGCCCATGGGACACATGGGAAACATGCAGAATTGCCCCTTACCTGCTGGCCTGGCCAGTGTTGGCTATGTGCCTGCCCCTCCTCACTCCATGAATGGTGAATGCCCCTGGTGGCACCACAGAGTGTCGAAGGCAGCCAGCAGCGATTGCAGATGCCGCCGATGGTGTCAGTGGCAGGGTGGCAAGCAGCGACTGCCCACAGGTGCTGCTGACACTGTTGGTGGCACCTTTTTGCAGGGGCTGCACTGCCATGCTCAGGGGGTGCATGTGGGTCTACATGCAGCCCCTACTCGTTGCCCATGCCCAAGTGCCACCAAAGGTGAATTTCTGTTATGTTCTAGCCTGGCCTAACCTACATGGCATAGAGAAACGCACACAGGTTTGAGCAATTTTGCCTCAGGGATTTTTAATGTCTGTACTCAGTCTATGGGGCCACTTCCTACTGCTGCTTTCAAAGCTTTTTACTGCCAGTGGGTAAACTGTCACACACAGGGCAGCTTTATGGCTTCATTGCTGTGCCTGGCATGTGTAAAGGAGGAGCCAGTAAGCTGGGTATGTTCTGCTTGGCCACATTCTCACGAGCTGTGCAAAAGTGGTGTAGAAGTATTTCAAATGGCCCTTGCTTTAGTTGTCCCTGGATAGAGAACAAAACCTCACAGTGTTGAATGTAACCCATGCCTAAAGCTAATTCAGGCTATGTAAAAGTTTGCACTCCTTTGTTTTAATCATTTGTTTGCTTGAGGGCTTTGCGCTTCTAAATTATTTCATAGTCAAACTACAACTTCTTCTTGCACAACCTAAAATAGGAAAGGGAGAAATGAGGCAAATTGAATTGGTTTCAGAATAGAGAAACAAAGTTTAATAAGTCTGGCCCTTTTGGAAAGACTTCGGGATTGGTTCAACAGATAAGGGAGAATGTGTGTGCAGCTCTGAGAGGGGTTGGAAAACTTTCAAGGAAAGTCTATGAGTGTAGAGATAAGTGGTGATCTATTCTGCAGGTTTTGCTTTTGTGTTGGGAGGCTGCTTATGCTGCAGTATGTGTGCTGTGTATTCTACACCCCTCTTTATTTGAATAGATAACTTTAAAGAAAGTTATGAGTCATTTAGGCATATCTAACCTAACTGTGATCACAGAGAAATGTTAGCTTTCCTCCTCTTGAATATCAGACAAATTTAAACAACACAAAAAAATAATTTGCCATCTCCAGTTTAACTTTGTTTTAAAAGAGGTCCAGATTCCTTTATGCTAAATGAAATCCAGAGCTACTTGGGAGAGTTACTTAGCATTTGCTCAAATGCTAAGTCAGGTAAGAATTTGGCTGAAGTATTCAACATTTTTACCTGAAGCCTGATGCCAAGCCCATCTTCCAAGGTCCCTTCCAGCCCTAGTACCTATGGATCTATGATTCTATGAATCTATAAATGAATGGGAAGCGATGTTGAATCAGATCTTACAGGCCGACACAATGAGCTTGTATCTGAAAACAGAGAGCCAGGTTCTGATCTCGCCGGCAGTCGTGTAAATCCAGTGTAAATCTCCTGAACCAAATTACTCAGAATTTCCACTTGTGTAACTGAGATCAAAACCTGGCACTCAGATATTGTGGTTAATGTGGGCCAGCTTTGTCACTTAATATATTTGTATATGCTCACTTCTCTCCTTTCCTCCTGACAGAATAGCAAGCACACATTTTGTTGCCATTCAGTAACAGAACATTCATTCACTGAGTGATATAGTCTAATACCGGATTCACGATATGCATCACTGTGTATTTTACTTAGTGACAATTTTTTTGAACCTATGCGGTGATGCGAATGCCTTGCATCTGAGATTAGAAGTGCGGCTTTTAGAATTCCAAGGGCAAAGCTATCGCTTGTAATGCACTCTGCGGAGACTTGAAAAGTGCCAAGACCCTGTGGGATAAACTAAAAAGAAAAATGGATCTTTGAGGATAAGCAGTGCTTTGCCAGACGTAATACTCAAGGATAGTTTTACCTAGCGATAATGAAGCTTTTGAAGGCCCAAAAGTAGCTGTGAGGAGTTGCTCTTGAGATCGACTGACCCATAAAAGACAATGGTGAGTGAGTTCAGAATTCAGACCTTACACAAAACAAGCTCTGTTGGGATCCATGGATCTACTGCATACTTATGAGGAGAGAGATCTGTGATATAATATCATTTAAAGGGAAACGAATGCAGTGGAAACTGAACTATAAACCCCAGCTTTTCTATGAGTGAACTATATTGGAGAGAGAAAAGATAGGCTGAGCACTAGAATGGCCCTCAGGAGATCTAGGTTTAATTTCTGGCTTCTCCACAGATGGGTTGTGGACAAATCGCTTAAGCTCAGGCTCTCGAGAGGGTAGCTCCTTTTTAGGAGCCTAAATCCCATTGATGCCGATAGGAGTTAGGCACTCAGATACTTTTGAGGATCTGGGATTTGTTCCGTCTGTGCTGAAGTATGTATGAACAGACTACTGCCTGTCCTTGAAGTGGATGGACATCGATAGTGCCCTCATCCCCTTGCTTTACCTGTGGCAAGTTTAAAGGGTGTTTTTGATGTTTTGGGTATTATGCCTGTACTTGTGCATGACGGTTGCTCCTGAGGGGAAGAACAAATTAAAAAGACACTTGCATAGGATAGTTTAGGTGGGGATGACCTGCTTCAAGCAGGGGGATGGACTAGATGACTTTCTTAAGTCCCTTGCCGCCCTACATTTATATGATTTGACTGACCATCCCTGATTTTCTAGGACAGTCCCAAATTTTGGGGTCTGTGTTCTTGAGGATTTCTTGAAATGGCACTCTTCTGAGTGTGAACAACTGGATCCTAGATTGGTACCAGGTAGTGTCCTGATCAGGACCATAAATTACAAACTATATAGTAAGGGAGGCCCCATTCGTGCCTGTTTTCTAACTATTTCAAAGGTGTTATAAATACAGCACCATGTCACAAATTTTGCCCCCTGAAAGTTGTTTTATTAGACTACGCTTCAGTTCCTTATCTGTAAAATGGGTAAAGTATATGCATCCCTTGTCCCTTTAGATGATGAGGTATCTCATATTAGGCTTATGTCCACTGTCTAGTGTACTGGGAGCCCCTTCTTGGCTAAGGCAGTCACAGGCTGCTGTACTACACACAATAGCAAGAGTGTAAGGAACCACTGGTAAAGTTACCTTGTTAGGATGCTCGAGGGGTTAGGCAGCCACCCAATGAGCTGACCCTCTGGAGCTTGAGAACAGAACCATTTAGTTCTTTCTGGGGATAAGGAGCAAGTGCCCCCTGAGAGACTGATCTGGCAAAAATTTCATGTTTGGTATTTCCTCCAGCAGACAACTGCCAGGTATTTTTTCCCATGGTACAGAGTAGGGGTACAGGGAATGGTTCATTATTAAGGAAGGACTTCAGGATTTGACTGATATGAATGATAGGGGAATCAATGCCTATAGTGTTTGAAAGAGAGAGGCTTTCAAAAGTGCCTAAGGGATCATATGACTTGTTGCTTTTTACAAAGGCTTGTGACTCCTCAGTACTCTATGCCCTTTGGGAAATGCCTACCTCTGTGGCGAGGGACAGACATTACACATAAACCGGTTTAAGTGATCATAAACTGGTTTAAACCTGTTACAGAACAGATGTTCAGTGCACATAAACCAGTTTGAAAATGGCTGAAACTGGTTTGAGATAAACCTGGTTGAATGTAGTATCAGACTTAAACCAGTTTGACCCAAATCAGTTATGCAATGTCTGTCCCAGACTCCTTGCTGGTTTAAGTTAAACCAGATGCCCCCAGCATCCTGGCATGCTCTCTGGGCTGGGTGGGGCTCTCTGCTCCAAAGCAGGGCTGGCCCCTCCCTTCTGCTCCCTGGCTGCAGCTCAGGCAGAGACTGCAGGCTACTCCCCCACTTTCCCTAATGACTCCCTGCTAAGCAGGAATTCCCCCCTCCCCACTGCCTTGTAAAGAGGTGTCTATGTATTAGCTAGCAGACCACATGCTGGCTACAGTGCTGTGGCTGAGGGGCAAAGGCAGAATCATCAGGTAGCTGGTATTGTTGTTTTCTTAATGGAGTGATAAACACTGAATCAGGGGTGATGAGCACTGTTATATTTCCCTGCTGGACTAATCAGAGTGTCCTGTAGGGGAGGGGGTGAGGGGGGATGGAGAAGCTGGCCATGCCCCCCTCCCAGCCCTGCAGGGATTGGGTAAATAGTAAA
>NW_017728925.1:5552330-5553656 GCF_001723895.1 Crocodylus porosus
CCCTGCCCCTAGTACTTACCAGCTCGGAGTTGGCTGCAGCTCCCCACTGCAGTCACTGGGGACTGCCTGAATCATCAAAGCTCTCCAAATCTTCGGCAAAGATTCAGAGAGCTTTGAATTGATTTGGACCTTTAAATTGGTCCCCTGATTTGATTCGAATTTGGAGATTCGGCCACGAAATCAGGCCAAATCTCATTCAAATTGAATTGCCACCCAAAGCTTTGCACAGCCCTAACACTAACCCCAGGTTACCTTTAATGATTTTTCTGTAATATGCTCATTGTCTAAATTGTAAAGATACATAGTCATAACTCTGATCAGAGCTACTTCCCAGGGACCCAGTGGTTTGGGAGTAGTTTATGTTCACTGACTTAGAAATATGTAATATCTGCTGCCAATTTTCCAGTTTTGTACTTCCAAAATATATACCCTGTAATTGAATGAGACCAGAGGTTACAAGAATAGCACTTTCAAAGGGACTGTTCAGTGTAAGTAAAGCCCAAAGAATGACCAGCATTTATATAACTCTTCTGTAACCTACTGGGAACTATTCTACAAGATAGGAATTAGTTTTTCTTCTGAAGCCACAGTGTATCACAGGGCATTGCCTGAGGCATTGCAATAGCACACTGATGCAGATCAGCCAGCAGAGGGGGCACAAAGTAATGACTGTTGACTAGAACCTGTTGTGTGTTAACAGAAGCTGGCACAGGCCCGTGTTTGATAGATTGCACCTCCCAGCATTGTATTGACAAAGCACCCTGGTACTGCAGGAGAGGAGCTTAGCCTTCTGACTTCTTGGAATTGTTGCAAAAATGCAAAGAATTTTGCAACACCCAGCTGGTGTGCTTACTGAAGAGTAAATGTGCTGAAACAGCAATTCCACTGCTCACGCCTCGATGCACGGGGGCTGGGAGGCTGTAGTTGATTTTTTGCATTGTAAATTTCTCCCCTAGTAAACTGAGTTTGTGGATGATTTGCTAGGATATGCCAGCCAGAAATTTAGCCCTGTGCTGTGTAGAAAATGCTAGCATCAAGAATTCTCAGCCAATGTTCTCACTAGGAGGGTAGTAAAACACAGGGACAGATTACCCAGGGATGTTGTGGACTCTCCATCAAACACTAACATGAAGTATTATGAGTTTGTGTCAGGCACTCGAAACAGATAAGGTATACCACATAGGAATGGAAGAAAAAAAGTGTGCATCTCCTACGAGTTGCTTAACTTGAACTACCTAACTCTGGATAATTATAGCAGTGAGGGCAGGACCACTTGGCTTTAAAGTGGACTAGTAGCTCATACACAAGCACATGGGAGAGCTTGTG
>NW_017728925.1:5554616-5585214 GCF_001723895.1 Crocodylus porosus
GTGCTCGGCGGCAAACCGAGCGGACTGGAAGTGCTTCTGGTCCACTTCTGGGCCTGCTGCCGAGCATGCTGGGGAGCCCTCTGAACCTAGAGGTACGTAGAAAAAACATTTAAAGCGGTGTCTGTGCCCAAATCTCTGAATCGATTTCAGAGGGTTCCGATTCAGTTTGGAGAGATTAAAGGATCCTCTAATTTGATCCAGAGATTTGGCCCCTGAATCGGGCTGAATCTCCAGCGAATCAAAGCAGGGACTGGAGCTTTGCACGGTCCTAATTTCTAGTTACTTCAAGGGGCATCTTGGTAAACAGAGTATCTCCTGTTTCTTGCTGCCCCCCGAAAAATTTGTATATGGCCACCAGATCCCCTCTCAGCCTTCTCTTACGGCAGCTGAAGAGATCCAGGTCCCTCAACCTCTCCTCATCAGACCTATCCTGCAGGCGCCTAACCATACAAGTGGCCCTCCTCTGGACCCTCTCCCTTTTGAAGTGTGGTGCCCAAAACTGAACGCACTACTTCAGCTATGGCCTTACCAGTGCTATATAGAGGGGAAGTATCACCTCCTTAGACCTGTTTGTGATGCACCTGTTAATGCATGACAGAGTGTGGTTAGTTCTACTTCATCACATTGCCGACCCATATTCATCTTGGAGCCAACTATGACTCTGAGATCCCGTTCTGCTTCTGTGCTGCTTAGAAGGTCCTCTCCCAATCTGTATGTGTTGGTGATTCCTTCTCCCTAGGTGCAATACTCTGTACTTATTTTTGTTAAACTGCATCCTATTTTGTTCTGCCCACTTTTCCAGCCTGTCCAAATCCATCTGAATCCATTCCCTGCCCTCCAGGGTGTCTACTTTGCCCCACAATTTGGTGTCATTCGCAAATTTAGACAGTGTATGCACCATGCTCTTGTCCAAATCACTGATGAAGATGCTGAACAGCACTAGCCTGAACCGAACCTCGGGAGACTCCACTGCCCACATCTTTCCAGGTTGATACCGACCTGTCCACCACCACTCTCCGGGTGTGTTCCATTAGCCAATTCGCCACCCATCTGACCATGTAATCATCCAAGTCACAGCCACTCAGTTTTCTATGAGAATGGGATGTGATACCTGTGAGGGAGTGGGGCCTAGGAGTGGCCGTGAACTCCGTAGCGCCCCCCTACCGTCACTTAAGGTGGACTCAGCACCCTCTGTTTCTTGCCCGCCACGTCTTTGTTGGTAATAAGTTTAGATGGGAGGCTGCCTCTAACCCCTGGTGAAAGGTGCGTGTTCCTACCCCTACTCCGTAAGGGGTGCCTCAGCGCACCCCTGCCTTAAGGGCAATGCGTGCCTCCTACCTCCCCTTTAGCGCGCCCCAAGCCTCGCAGCTGTTCTCTGGACGTTCTTTGGTCCCTTGCCCTCTGGCATCCTCTCTGGCACCCCCGGGCTTACCACACACTTGGCGCCCCAAGGCTGTCCCGCCCCGGCGCCCCTCTCTAGAACTTCTGTTGTTACCGGCGCCCCTGAGTCTGGCACGTAGCCGCCACCCTGTTACCGGTGCCCCGGGCCTGTTGCGCCCTTGGGCTACCACTCAGCCCGCTGCCCCCCTCTGGGGCCTGTGCCGCGCTCTTCACGCTGAGGCTACAACCCCCACTCACCGAGCACCTCTTCGGCACTCGTCCGCTGTGCCGACTGCAGCACACGCTCCGTGCCCCCCGCTGGGCACCGGGAGCCCCCAAGCCACTGGGGCGCTCCTGTGAGGCCTCCTCACGCCCCTACAGCCCTGGCTTATAATCCAAACTCCACACAGTGCTGACTCTCAGTCATACTGCTGTCCGGACTCTCTTTCCCCTCGCGTCATTGCAGCCAGCCAAACCACCATCATTGACCCTCCTGCTCAGCTCTCCCACAGAGCTGCAGCTCCTGCAGCTGCCAAAGGGGAACTGCTCCTCAGGCGCCGGCCTGGGCTGTTTATAAAGGCCCGGCCCGGCCCCCTTCTGGCCACCTGACCTGGTTGGTTGTGATGGCAACCGACAGCTGGGCTGCCCTGCTGATTGACAGCTCTGTTACTTTCACTTACATGGCACAGGACACCTTGGTGCTCCTGTGACAATACCGTATCAAAGCATTTTTAAAATCCAAGTATATGACATCCACCACAACTCCTGCATCTAAGCAGTTTGTGACCTGGTTGTAAAAAGAAACAAGGCAGGATCTACCTGCTATCCTTAGCATATTGCATGAACCACAAAACCATCCATTCCCTCAAGCCAAGAAGACCAATTTAAAAAGAAGATCAAGAGATCAAACAAGCTATAGTTGTAGGTTGCCTTGTCCTTCATATGAAGTAAGGGGTATTTGGCAATCAGAAATGTTCAAAATGGTCACAAAAGGAAATGTGATTGTTCTGAGTTTCTAAAAAGTTACTGCCAGTAATATACAATTAAACCAAATGACCTGATTTGGATCTCATAGTGAGAGCAAATTCTATTGATTTCAGTGGTATGACTTGATTTATGCATGCTTGAGAACAAAACTAGACGCAAAAATTCTCCCAAGGGGCATCATCACACTTGCTGAATAACACTTAATGTGAGTATGTGAGAGACATTTCATCTACATAAGCATAGAATCATAGAAAGTGAGAGTTGGAAGGGACCGCTGGAGGTCACATCTAGTCCAGCCCCCTGCTCAAAGCAGGACCAGCCCCGACTAGATCATCCCAGCCAAGGCTTTGTCTAGCTGGGTCTTGAAAACCTCCAAGGATGGAGATTCGATCATCTCTCTGGGTAACCTGTTCCAGTGTGTTACTACTCACCTAGTGAGAAAATTCTTCCTAATATCTAACCTACACTTCCATGGCTACAATGTGAGACCATTGCTCCTAGTTCTGTCATCTGGCACTGCTGAGAGCAGTCTAGCTCCATCCTCGTTCAAACCGTCCTTCAGGTAGTTAACCCCTGCTATAAACTCCCCTCTCAGTCTTCCCTTCTCCAAACTAAATAAGCCCAGTTCCCTCAGCTGTACTCTAGATGTGCTGAACAGAGGGGAATAATCAGTAGGCCTGTGCAAAGTGGCTAGTATTGGTTTCAGATTCAGATTCGGCCCATTCAGGGGACAGTGATTTGATCCGGTGATTCAAATTGCTGTCCCAAATTGATTCTGCCAAATCTGATTCAGAGATGCTGCTGAATCTCTGAATTGCCCACATCCATCCCCTGCCCACTCTCCCAGCCCTGTTAATGGCTGCCCTGCCTGCCCCAGCTTCCGGCACTTGGAAAAAAAAATCCCTGACTCAGTGGATGCTGCCAGGCCGGGAGGCGATCCCTACTGCCACTGTGTCGGGGGCTTCCCCTAACCCCCCAGTCCCTCTCCCCATGGATGACCACCACCTCAGCTCCAGCCCTTTAAGCAGCACCCAGTGAGTGGGGCTTTTTCTTTAAAGCACTGGGAGCTGGGATGGGAGGGGCACCCATGGGGGGGCTGAGGGAGCAGGCAGGGGATGGGGCAAAGCAGGGGTCCCCATCATGGTCCCCTCCCCACTTCTCCAGCCTCTCCACCCACCAGCTCCAGCTCCCTGCTGCAGCCACCAGGGACTGTCCAAATCATCAAAGCTCTCCAAATGTTTTCCAAAGCTTCAGAGTTTCAAATTTATTTGGAATTTTTAATTGGTCCCCAGATTCAATTCCAATTCGGAGGTTCAGCCACCGAATCGGGCCGAATCTCCTCCAGATCAAATCAGCACCCAACACTTTGCATAGCCCTAATAATCACTTCCTTTGATCTGCTGGCAACACTCCTACCAACAGAGCCCAGGCTGCTATTAGCCTTCTTTACAATAAGGGCACGCTGTTTGCTCATATTCAGCTTATTGTCTGCTGTAACCCGCATGTCCTTTTCTGCAGAGCTGCTGCCCAGCCAGTCAGCCCCCAGCCTGTACCGGTGCATGGGATTGTTACATCCTAAGTACAGGGACTTTGCACCTGTCCTTGTTGAACCTCATGAGATTTCTTTTGGCCCAATCCTCCAATTTGTCTAGGTCACTCTGAATCCTAGCCCTACCCTCCAGCATATCTACTACTCCCTCCTAGCTTGGTATCATCTGCAGACTTGCTGAGGGTGCGCTTCATCCCATCTTCCAGGTCATTAATGAAGACTTTGAACAAAACTGGCCCCAGGACTGACTCCTGGGACTTTCCACTTGATACCAGCTGCCAGCTAGACATTGAGCCATCGATTACTGCCCTCTAAGCCCAATGCTCCAGCCAGTTTTTAATCCAATTTACAGTCCATTCATTCAGCCCATACTTCCTTAGCTTGCCTGAGAGAATGCTGTGGGAGACTGTATCAGGAGCCTCACTAAAATCAAGGTATATCTGGCTTCCACTGGCCTCCTTGTGTCCACAGAGTCAGTCATCTCATCACAGATGGCAATCGAGTTGGTCAGGCATGACTTGCCCTTGATGAATCCAGGCTGACTGCTCCTAATGACCTTCTTCTCCTCCAAGTGCTTAGAAATTGATTCCTTGAGGATGTACTCCATGATTTTTCCAGGGACTGAGGTAAGCCTGACTGGTCTGTAGCTTCCTGGATCCTCCTTTTTCCCTTTCTTAAATATGGGCATTATATTTGCTCTTCTCTGATCATCCAGAGCCTCTCCTGATTACCATGAGTTTTCAGAGATGATGGCCAGTGACTCTGCAATCTCATCAGCCATCTCGTTCAGCACCCTTGGGTGCATCCCATCTGACACCATGGACTTGTACACATTCAGCTTTTTTAAATAGTCCCTAACCTGTTCTTTCATCACTGTTAGCTCTCACTTCCTCCCCAAACTGTGCTGCCCAGTGCAGTAGTCTGGGAGCTGACCTTGCCTGTGAAGACTGAGGCAAACAAGGCATTAAGTACTTCATCCTTTTTTGCATCCTCTGTTACAATGTTGCCTCCCCCATTCAGTAAGGGATCCTAACTTTCCCTCATCCTCTTCTTGCTGCCAGCAGACTTGCAGAAAGCCATCTTGTTACTCTTCATGTCCCTTGCTAGCTGCAACTCCAACTGCACTTTGGCTTTCTTGACTTCATCCCTGCAAGCCTGAGCAATGTTCTTATATTCTTCCCTAGTTATTTCTCCAACTTTCCATTTCTTATAAGTTTCTTTTTTTGTGATTTAGTTTACTGAAGAGTTCCCTGCTAAGTCAAGCTTTTCTTCTGCCATACTTGCTAGTCTTCCTGCATATTGGGATGGGTTATTCCTGCACTCTCAGTAAGGCTTCTTTAAAGTACAGCCAGCTGTCCTGGACCCCTCATGTCCTCAGAGTGGCTTCACACGTGATCCTGCCCATGAGTTCCCTGAGTGAGTTGAAGTCTGCTTTTCTGAAGGCCAGGGTCCATACTCTGCTGCTCTCCATCCTTCCTTTTCTCAGCATCCTGAACTCAATCATCTCGTGGTCACTGCTACCCAAGTTGCCATCCACTACAACATTCCCCACCAATTCATCCCTGTTTGTGAGCAGCAGGTCAAGAAGAGCATAGCCTCTAATTGGCTGCTCCAGCACTTGCACCAGGAAGTTGTCCCCAACACTCTTCAGAAACTTGCTGTATTGCCCTCCCAGCCAATGTCAGGGTGATTTGAAGTCCCCCATGAGAACCAGGGCTTGTGATCAGGAAACTTCCACTAATTGTTTGAAGAAAGCCCTATTACCTGATCCTCCTGGTCTGGTGGTATATAGCAGACTACCACCACAACATCACCCCTGCAGCTCTCTCCTCTGACCCTAACCCAATGACTTTTTATAGGCCTATCTCCAGTTTCATACCAGAGCTCTGAGCAATCATCTGATTCTTTTACATACAGCACAACTCCTCCTCCCCTTCTCTGCCTGTCCTTTCTGAACAGTTGTACCCATCCATGACAGTGCTCCAGCCATGCAAGCTCCCACCAAGTCTTTGTTATTCCAGTCGCATCATAGTTTCATGACTGTGCAAGGACTTTCAATTCTTCCCACTTGTTTCTCAGGCTCCATGCATTCATGTATAGACACCTGAGGTCATTAGTTGATTGCTCTGATTTCTCAGGAAGTATGAGCGCACCTCCCCTGTTGCTCCCTCCTTCTTGCTCTTCCTCCAGGTCTCCCACTTCCCTTCTTGCCTCAGGGCTTTGGTCTCCATCCCCTGGTGAACCTGGTTTAAAGTCCTCCTCACTAGGTTAGCGAGCCTGTCTGTGAAGATGCTCTTCCTTCTCTTCATCAGGTGGATTCCATCTCTTCCCAGCAGTCCTTCTTTTGGATCATAATCATAATAATGTAACTGGAATTAACAAGGAACAGAATTGCCATTGCATAATAATAATCTCAGAACTATATCAGCATAAACTCATTATTCATAATTTAGGCATGGACTCTTTTGTTACATATGCACCATCCAGCCAAGTAACCCAGCACAATTCCTCGGTTATCAACACATTATGAAAAAGGAGGCTATTAATGAACTTGATCGGGTACTTGGCTCATCGAAGATCATCTAGCAAATGCTGACTTTTTGAGGAGTACACATCTCTGTAAAAAAAAACAAGGAATCTAAAAGAAATCAAACTTGTTTCACTCCTCATTAACCATTCCTTTCCACTACTATAACTCCATTACTCTAATGGTTTTGTACTGGTGTGAAAGGAGCATAAGGCCAACTGTTTCTACAACTACTGATTTATACCATGGGGCAGATTTTGTGCTTGTGCCTCTCCTATTCCCCATGCAATGGCTCAGAACATTAGGCTTGGGAAGGTAATGTATAATTTGGCCTGTTCTTATATTAAGCTACTGGGTTTTAGTGTGACAACTTCTTTAATAGATCAGTGTTTGCCTGTCAATAATGTATACTTAAGAGGCTTCTAGTTTTATAACACCTGAATACCTTAAACTCTCACTTATCCTCACAGCCTCCCGGTAGTTGGTTAGCTCTGTTATTTCCATTTCACAGATCGGGAACTGAGGCACAGAAGGGCTAAAGCTCAAATCCTCCAAAGGGCTTAGATGCCTGACTTTAATGACCAGTTAGGTATAGATCCTCATAGTTACTTACTCAGGTCAGACAAGAAATCTGTGGGAGAGTGGGTCATTGTAGATGGTGTCTTAGGGCATTTGTACACGACACGGCAGTTTAATTCTCCCTATACTGAAGTGGTTGTTTTTTAGAAACACTGCTTCAATCTAGGGTGAAGCAAATTCCTGTGTTGTGTACACCCATGTCCTCCTGATCCTTACCTGTGTCTCTGGTGGCGGGGAGGGGAGAGTGAGCTGTAGGTGGGCAGAACAGTCCCTGAGCTCTGGGGCAGGGGGGAGGTTGGTGCTTCCCTCCATGGCAATGGCAGCTTCCCCCTCCAGGTGGCACCCACCTTCAGGCACTTGGCTCGGGCAGTCCCAGGCGGCACTGCAGCCATGGAGGGAAGCACTGGGACCCTGCGCAGTACAGCTGTGCAAAATTTTGCCGCCAGTTTTGTTTTGATGCTGTTTTGATCCATTTCAAGGTTGAAACAGCAAAATCAAAATGGAACAGCTATAGTCGAAACAACCTTGAAACAAAATGAGGCAAGTTGAAACATTTTGCTGTTTCGCTGCTGTTTCGCCCTTTTGCCCATAGGCTATAATGGGAAAGGCTGAAACAGTCTATAACTTTGTCATTTCACCGTTTTTTACCCTGTTTTGACGGAATGGAACAGATCTGTTTTGAATCAAAACAAAATTTGAAACAAAACGCTGTTCCATCGAAACATTGAAACACTGGTGGAAACAGAATGCTGTCATTTTGCACAGCCCTACTGCGCAGCTCGGGCAGGTTTCAAGGGGGGAAAAAAAAGATCAGGCTCGCCACTTTTTTTTTCCCTCCTGTGGACCCCGCCTTTCCAAGCTTCTGCTGGGCTGCCTGGATGGGATGCCTGCACAGCCCCTGAACCTCGTGGAGCCCAGTGCTTCCCTCCGCAGCTGTAGGGTAGGAACTAAATAGTCTTGGAGGTGTTTTAGTTTGCAGCACCCCAAAGTCATTTGCTGGGTCCCAAAGGCATTTAAGATGCATTACGCTGCCGAATGTGCTGCAGCAGCTGGAATTAATGCACAATACATTGCCCAATGTGCAAACAGCAGTGCCATTAAAGCAGTACAAAAGGCATTTAACCCACTTTAAACCCGCTTTAAAGTGTCATCTACTAACGCCCTTAAGTTTCAGACTGATGCCCTGACGACTAGATCAGGGCAGGAACACCAGATGGCTGAATAAGCACCCAAAAAGGGACATTTCTAATAGTAATTACTACCAGGGTAGTGATGGGCAGATAAATGACAGTAGAGGGTTACTGTTTGCTTGGAAGCCCCTTAAAAAATATTTCAGCCCATTTTCTAAAATTTGGCTGATGGAAACACAGCCTTGGTAAAACTGAGAACAACAGGAGAGAAAACAGGAACTGAAAGGTGAAAGAGTGCAGCTATTTTCAAGCATACAATGGGGCATTTAATAAAATTGTCACATTTTCTTGGAACCTTTTCTTCAGCTGCCAGAGATTATGATAACCAGTTTAAATATCAAAAAGGGTCACCAGCTGGAACCCTGAGGGGATTGAAATGCTTGTGTGGAGAAGAAAGATGCCTGATACTTGGAGGGGACAGACTCCTTAAAGAGGGATGGAGGAGTAAGGGGCAGACCGACAAGAAAGAAAGAGCTTATAGTCTATTTGACATGGTTTATTATTGAAGCCAATGGTACTACATCGATTGGCATTTGATGAAGGATTTGGCCCATGTGTTCTTTATGATGGTTGTACAAAAAAGCTATGTTAAAAGAATGATATTAAGGAATCAAATCAATCCCACAGGAAATAGGAAATGCTGGACTAAGTTACCCTCCCCCCTGGCAGGCTACATTGCTTGGGTGCAGCACTGAGGACTGCTGGCTCTCTCTGGGGAGCCAGAATTTTATTTTCATCAAGTTTTCTTTTTCTTTTTTTCCCCAGGATTTTGTGGGCATTGCCCGCTTTTGAGGGCAATGCTAGATTTCATGTTTTCTGTGAACCTGGAGAAATCGTGATTTTTGGTAGGTCCTTAGAGCTTGGCCATGCTGGTGTGGAAAAAACACATCCCTGGCACCATATCCATTGCTGCTATGAAATATCAGATGCAAAACAAAACAACGTCTCATTGAAAAATATTTGACATAAGCAAAACAATGTATTTTCCCTAGCTTTATTCTTGGAAATGGCTATAATTTTCCAGTGAAGCTCAATCTGAGTCAGTCACCCTGTATGGAAAAAATCATCCCAATTATTTAAAGTTCATCAAAGTTTAAAACTAACTGAAAACAAGGTCTTATTATGGGAAGCCTAGGGCAATCTTAACTGTAGGTAGCACTATCAGTCTGCCTATAGTAAGAAACGTTTTAACCGTAATGTCACACACATTACCTATCTAGATTGGATCAGGCAGACTCCTACATAAAGTCTACCGAGATCAGGCTGGTCAATGGTTTACCTAAGCTAGGTAGCATGGTTAAAGCACAACAGTTCTTGAACCAAGAAGCACACAAGGGAGTGTCTAAGGAAGCCTCATGTCTGTCTGCTCCTGACTCCTCAGCCTGGATGCCAAGGTAAGTATTTACAACTGGGTTGACTTAAAGCAGTCTTTGGCACAGATCAGATAAATTATAACAAGATAGCTTAGGAGTCAGGAGATGTCTCAACTGTTCTGCCACTACAACCCTTGCTGAGGCAAAGGGAGCTTTAGTCCTGTGATTCTCAACCCCGGTGCCATGGGTGCTACTCAGTATTAGCACAGTTAGGTGTGCAAACACCTGCACATGATTTATAAGATAAACCCAGAGCTTTCAAATAGAAATTTACAGTGTCAAAAACACTTCTGACCTGTTTTGGGCTTTTTGAGTTCTTTGCAACAGAAGAATCGCTCTATTTTGTGCTGTAGTAAAAAATGAGTGGAAGTTAAGTGCTGGCGTTTTCAAAAGGGTGCCTTGAATCTTAAAAAGGGATGTCTTGAATCTAGAAAGATTGAGAACTACTGCTTTAGTAAGAGCAGGTTTAAGTTTTCCATCTGCTGCCCAGATTATTCCTTTCAAACTGACTGTTCTTTCTGCATTTTCAATAAGCTTCTTGGGCCGGTTCCTTAGCTGGTGCAAATAGACATGCCTTCATTAGATTCAGAAGAAAGATACTACATGATAATGGCTGAGGATCTGGCCTCTTGTTCCAATTGGGAAGGTTGCTTTGACAAGAGGCTGCTGTTATACAGCCTTCTGTTGTGTTGAAAATGTCCATAACCAAGGTGATACCAGATGAAATTAGGTACCTAATTTTAGGCACCTATGTTTAAAATTTGGGTTAAAAGCATAGGGGTTGCCAGATCCTGTTGGACTAGAATCCATCAGCTTCAGTCATGAGTGCCTGGTGCCTCCTGCATCTTGGGGGGCACCCGCAGAAGCCACCAGCCCTGTCAGGAGGGGCACCAGCCCTACTGACAGCATCAGTGTTGGCCATTGAGGGGGAACCAGCTCCATCGGGAGTGGGAGCACATGCACCCTCATGCACCCCCTATCAGTCGCCTATGACTTCAGTAGCAACTTCCCAGCAGTGGTCAATACCAGATATTGAATAGGAAAGTGCAAGAAGTCTAGCAGAGGCTGTTAGGAGTAAACTGTTTCTGGTGACTATCTAATACTCAGAATTTGGCCCATGTTCTCAAGCAAAGGGCTCAGACATACTAGGGATTCTGCAGTGTCTTTTCTATTGCTTTTGTATGTTGCTTCCTCCTCTTTCTGCAGCATGTATGGAAGGTACAATACAAATCAGTAGTTCCAGGATAAAATCCAAACTTTTTTTAAAGTGTAGAGATTCACTTTGTCTCCTACATGTAGGCGGCTAGTTATGGCACTCAGACTTGATCCAGATCAGAAAATAAACTTGATTGAAATGTGTGATTTTTTGGGAATTTTCTGTAGCCCCAGGCATGACCAACTAGTCTGTTAAGGAGCTGGATGTGGACTTTTTTAGGATCTCACAGTTCAGATCTGTGCTTTGCCCTGACTTCCTTGGACAATCACTTAATCTCACTGTGTCCTAGCTGCCCTTCTCTAACATGGAGATAATAACAATTTGCAGAGATGTGGGAAAGATAAATTCATCACTGGTGCTTGTGAGGTATATGGATATAGCTATGATCTGTCATACTTACCTGAAAGATTGAATAAGAAGCGTGGTTGTGGACAGCCAGGCAAAGAAACACATTTACGGAAATCACTAGTATATGCAAACTGAAAGAAAATCTCCCTAAGAACCTAGGTACATCAGTCATTGGCGGCTTGGTCCTGTGCGGCACTGAACAAGGTTTTTGCACCTTGAAGACAATGGGACACAAGGGTGCTGAATGCCTGCCAGAATTGGACACTAACATGTCTTCCAGTGAAGATGTTTACAGAGTAAGAAAGAGAAGAAGCCGGAACAATGCCACAAGTGACTAATTTGCCCAGGAAAATGATGTCTGAGTAAGCAGCATCAGTCATTTCAGAATTCAGAACTATGAAAAGCCCTTTTTCATGTGGTTACCTTGAAGGTCACGATGCCCTGAAATGCTGGGAAGGAGTCCCAAGTCTCAGCTATTAGTTTAACCTCAGACTAACGATGATGCATCACTGCTTTAATTTCCATCTTACCTATTTTTAATTTTTCATGAAGCTTGGCCATTGCACCTGTTCTCTGATGCTGACCACAATTGACGCCATTTCGTAGAGTGGTGGAATTTTTATGGGGACACTGAAGGTAGCGCTGGCATCATTACTCATAATTATTATTATTACTATTATTATTATTATTTGTATTCTCAAAGAAATAGAGCTGAAGAGATGGAAAGAAGGGGAGGATTTTTTTCTGCTTAATATTTCCATGCATTTTCTGAAAGAATTTAATGGGTGGTTGTTGACGTCAATTGCTATAAAAGGGGAAGATCTTTCAATTCATGAAACCGTATGACTATAGAGGTTTCCTGGGGGTCTCTCCTCTGTCCTGATTAGGGTCTCTGAAGAATAAATACAGAGAACCTGTACAGAATTTAGAGCTAGCGTGTCACATGGTTGTAGATGTACGTAGAAGGCAAGGTAGATTTGCACTAACTGTATTGGAGATGCCTGCCTGACTTCAGACTAGCATGGTTAACTACCTCTCTGTATTCCCATGCAGGTGACAGTATTCCTCAGAAACATATTTTCATCTTTTGTTTGAAATGTACTTGTCCATTGATCAGCTCACTTCTGGCTATTGTGTTATTTGCCCATAATATTTTTTCCTGGGTAACACTGTCAAATGCAAGTGGCTTTTTAGTGACTGATTTCAGTAGTTGCTCATGCTCTTGTATAAAAGCACATTAGTGTAGGAGTGTGTAAGATTCAGATTAGGGATTTGGAAGCAGTTTGGGTGCCCAATGCTTGATCTGAAAAAGGTTTATAAGACTCCTTACTAGATTTAGAGATTTGTCCTGCTGAATAGTTGGACTGAAACAGGATCACTTACCACTTTTGCTTTGTCTGCAAAACCAGCAGCACATCAGTCTACATGTGCATTAATGCACCATTGCTACTGAGCATTAAGTTTACTACCTCTAAGATGAGGTACTACATAACTGTGCACTAGCTGGTGCTAATACACAGTACCAGAGGTATATGGTCGTTTTATGATGTTTAAAGTGCAGTTGACTAAGTCTACTGTGCATTACTTGGGTTGTTGCCATGATGTGGTAATGTGCAGTAGAGTTAGTCTACTGTGTATTAAGTGTCTTGTGTAGATGCACCCACTGACTCCCAAAACTCAATTGACTCTATTTTAAATTATTTGAGTTATGCCCTCTACTGGTATAAATCACTGGAGCTTTACTGATTTAAAATAGTTAAGAATGAAAGTCCTGAAACATCCTCAATTGTATTTCTCACTTTTCTGTAGTTTTTTTAGATCAGCCTGCTCAGGAACTAGTATTTCCCTTTCATATCCCATTCTTGGTTGCATAATCCTACATGGGAGTAGAACAGATATCGGAAATAAGACAGCTGCAGAGTTTTCATCTTGTCAGGAGCACTCAGCTTTCAGTGTAAAGACATGTTGCAAAAGTAAATGCCGTGTGAGTGAATGGGGTGCAGACATCACATGGAAATAAATCACACATAGCATCTAGATTTGTCACATTGATTTGGACAGATCTGATTTAAAGTACAGAACAAGAAGACTAATGTATCTCTTTAAAACTATCTTGGAAAGCTGTACATGGCAGCATGAGTGAAAGCAGTGCCTGGAGCCTCGTCCAAAATGCAGAGGAGACAGGGTTTTGAGAGAGAGGAGACTGTTTAAGGAGGTGGTTCCTAGATGATATCCTAAAATGCAGGGCTAAGGAAGGTCTTCAAGAAGTTCATTTAGTCCAACCCACTACATTTTGATATATCTGAACGATTCCTGATAGATATTTGTCTAATCTGCTCTTAAAAATCTCCAGTGACTTTTTGCACAATCTCTCTAGCTAGCCTTTTATTATGTTCCTTATCCTTGTAGTCAATAGTTTTGGGGGGCGGGAGGTGTTGGTGTGGTTGGGGTGGTTTAAGCAACTTAAAACATTTAGGCTGCAACTTGGAAAGGCTGCCCACTGGTGTAGATAAGTTGTTGAGACTGTGTGGGAAAGAGGGTCGTCCTTTATCCTCCCTCTCTCTCATCTCCTATTCATGACCAAGGTGTCCGTGGTATTGGCCTATTAATAACGCTAGAACATCCTCCAACCATTTCCACCTGGTTTCTGGAGTTGGGAAGGGGGGCAGAGGCTGAAAAGGAAAGTTCAAAAGCTGCAGCTTGGTTACACAGTTCAGGCAAGGAACCTTTACCTCATTTGTTGTTAAACACATCTCTGATTTCCACTGTCAATTGAGTCTTGCAGCTCAACAAAAAGTGCCTTCTGCTTCAAAGCATTAAGGGGGACTCAGTTTACATATTTACCTGACTCATAGCAGCACTGCAGCATGTGTGCTTGGAATACAATTGTGGGTGTACTTATTGGAAATATGAGAGGCTGTTGAAGGAGAAGAATTGGGTGGGAGATATTATTTTTGTATTATACAGCTTTTCTCTCAGGAACATGGACTATCTATGCTACAATTAAAGGTGCAAAGACAGTGCACCAGACTTCATCGTGAGCTGCACGGGCCCTTCAGCAGCCATGCATAGATACTTCAGTTGCTAACCTGAGCTTAAACCAATGTTACTGTGGCTTTGCTACTGCCTTGCCTAAGCTATAATAAAGATGAGCCTAATCATGTAGCAATCACGTGACTGACTGTAGTGTAACTATAACCTCAGCCCTTTGGACACATTTGGTACTTGGCTTCTCTGTTGAGAAAGTCCCAGAGAGATGCCAACAGGGGCTCTTGTGTTTTGAATTTTGTAAATGTAGACAACTGCCTGTCAAGGACTAAAACAAGAGGTGTTGGAAAATATTGCACAAACTGTTCTACCCTTTCTTTCTCATTTCCAGGTTTTGTCTAAAACTGGAAGTGGCAATACTGAATTTGTGCAATAAAAGATCACATTCTCTGGTCACATAAAAACCATGGATATCAATGGCTTTTACAACAGGAATTATTTTTGTCCAAAGTTTCACATTATTTTTAGCTTGACTGGAAGCAAGAGAGCATTAGACAGTTTTTAAGTGAGCACTTTCCAGCTTCTTTTTGCAATCCCTTGAGGATCCCATTGCTTAGGTAGGTTAAACTTTTGGAAACTTATCAGAACAAGTTGATGTTTTCCCTTCAATAAATTTCATTCATTTCATAGACATTAGGGCTGGAAGGGTCCTTGCGAGATTATTGGGTTCAGCCCCTGGCCCAAAGGGCAGGAAGTCAGCTGAGGTCAGCTGACCCCAGCAAGATAATCATCCAAACACTTTTTGAACATGTGCAGAGTAGGTGCTTTCACCACTTCTGGGGGAGTCTATTCCAGAATCTGGAGACTTGGATGGTAAAGAAGTTTTTCCTTATGTCCAGTCTAAAATGGTCTTCCAGCAGTTTGTGACCATTTGACCTTGTCTTGCCTTGGGGTGCTCTGGTGAACAGATGTTCTCCCAGTTCCTGATGCACACGCCTGCTATACTTACAGGCTGCCACCAGGTCACCCCTGAGCCTGCGCTTCTCCAGGTTGAAGAGTCCCATGCCTCTCAGCCTTTCCTCATAACGCCTGCTCTCTTGACCTCCAATCATGCGTGTGGCTCTCCTCTGCACTCTTTCCAGCTTCTCCACATCCTTTTAAAAGCGCGGAGCCCATAATTGGTTGCAGTACTAAAGCTGTGGCCTCACCAAGGCTGAGTAAAGCAGGAGGATGACATTTTGGGTCTTGCTTGAGATGCATCGATAGATGCAAGCCAGGATTTTATTTGCTTTGCCAGCTGCTGCATCATGTTGGTGGCTCATATTTGTCTTGTAGTTAATCATGACCCCCAAGTCTTTTGGTCACGGTGCTGGTGAGTGTACCATCGCTGAACCTATAGGTATGATATGTGTTCTTTCTCTCGAGGTGGAGCACCTTGTATATCTCTATGTTGAATGTCATCAGATTTTGATCCGCCCACCTTGCAAACCTGTCCAGGTCAGCCTGAATAGCTTCCAGCCATACCCATCACAAGTCTGGTACAGTGGCTGGGACACTCGCTGATAACTTGCAAGACCTGGATATAAGTCTCTGCCCTGCCACAGACTTCTTGAGTTACTTGTCTTGGTTCTGTAGGTGAAAAATAGAAATTGCAGCACTTCTTTACCAGACAGGGATGTCAAGTGGAGGAATACATTACATTTTTTAGGTGCTCAAGTGCTACTGTACTGGAGGCTATGGAAGTACCAGCTAAAAATAGCTGCTCATAAAATGAGTGAAATGGGTTTGAGGCTTTACAGTGTGGCTTGACAGTAAAGCTGACATGTTGGGAAATAAATTCGCTCAGTCACGTCAGAGCCAGGAAATTGTTGCTGTTTGAGAAATATCAGATGAACCTTTCCATTACAGAATGCCCCATTCAGCTTGATTCAGGACTCACAAATCCCAGTGACCACGTTCCACTTTTCACATGTGCATCAAAGAAGGTTTGATTTTGGAACTCAAGATGCTAGAAGCCTCCCCAGCAATGAACTGACTGTTTGCTGAATCAAAAGTTGTTCTTTTTCAGATGTAATGAGATTGTGCCAGTCTGCTAACTTGCAGTTTTCAAATTTTGCATCCAATGCAGTGGTGAATGGTTTTTCATTGTTTCATTTAGCATCCCTACCAATAGCCACATCTGTTGCTATGACAATATATTTGGTAGAGTTAGCACAGGAGAAAAATAAAACAACCTATCCTTATAAAGTCTGAAACATTTTCCTGGTTCCTGGAATGTATTCATGTTAATATGTTAGCACTGATTCTGAGTTCACTGACCATGGTTTTACACTACCATAGCACCAATAAATTCTACAAGACTGTTCTTCATACCGGTAAATGCAGAATAAACCCAAAATATCCCCCACCTCTTCCCCTTTTGGTATCTGTGCACCTCTTTTTTGACTGAGATTGGCCCTAGCCTCGTCAAAAGGAAAATTTACCCCACGCACTCTGTGTGCCCTGTTAAGGGCTTTCTCCCTCTGCGTACCCTGCAAGAGGCCTGTTACTTTGAAGGAAATCAAGAGGGATACACAGGAGGCAAAACCACGATCCTGTGCCATCTTCACACCAGCCCATTGAGAGAAGAGTTACTTTATGCACAAATAGAGGTTGGGCAAGACATCATCCCTCTTGAAACTTTCTTTGCATGATTCATTTTCATTACTGGGGGGGTCATGGCTAAATGTTCCCTAGCTCTCCCTGTGTCCTTACACCTTCTCATACTTGAAGCCCCATGCTTAAGCATGTTCGTTGCAGCTGAGGAGCCCTAGCTTGGTCTTCTTACTAAATGCAGTTGGTGTAATCTCCCTTAGTGATAACTATGAGCTGACGTCCTTACTACAGTGTCGAACATACTATGTCCAGAGTATTTCCAGGCCCAAAGACCAACAGCTACAGATGCTGGTACAACTGGACACTCCCACATGGCAGTATGGTACACTCCCGTCTCAGATGGAGTTGTTCAGTACATTGTGATTGCAGTATCCTCTTTTTTGGCTTAGATCAATGTCTCTGGGTATAATTTCTCATTCGTCCTGTTCCCTGTGACATAATTTTCTGAAAAACACTTGAAAGCTGTTCAGCCTGGGAAATCAGCAGATCTTCTCACTTAGAAAGTGCAATTGGTAATAATCTCAGTACAGCTCCTACTATCGAAAGTGAAGGTGCTAAAGTAACATTTCCTTTCAGTCAGTTGTTACAAACAAAGGCTGCAGACTACAAAATAGATGCCATTAACAAATATACCCAGCACAGGCCTCAAAACTGCCGTGTAATTAAAGCAAAGCTCCTTTTGTGATATTTCTAGTCAAGGTCCTTATGCTATTATCTGATGGATACCTTCATCTCTAACTTGCACTGTATATCCATGCAAAGCTTTCTGTACTAAAAAAAGGGTTAAAGTACCATTGGCAGCAATTTGGCATTTTCTCTGTTCAGAGAGGATGGATCTCCTGATTTTGATCAGAGAAAATTTTGCATAAAATTTCAGTCTGTGCTCCTTGGGTCAAGTTCAGCCTTGGCATCCTGTAACTCAGCTGATTTAATTGGTGTTATGCAAAGGATGGTTTTTATCACATATGTCAGACAGAGATGCTGGGTCAAATGCTGCTGCTAGAAATGGTGGTGAATGCATTAAAGTTAATGGACTGATGCTAACATTCCTGCTACAATCTGTCATAAATATCCAGCAGCGAATCATAATGCATATGACCCTACATTTTGATTTACTAACTGGAGACCCAAATTCTAGAGAAGCGTATTGAATTTTAGGGGACTAGCAAGACATACAAACAAAACTATACTTTCATGCATATATTGACCTTTGACAGGAGGGTATGTGAGAGAGCAAAAGCCACTGGACCCGTCACTAGACTTTTGTGCACAAACTCATATTTGCATGGGGATGCCTCACATTTTAATCTGATTCAGGTTCCAGTCTTTCTTCAAAGTTCAGAGGTGCTTGACATTAAAGTATTGGGCCACCTCTGAAAATGAGATCCAGGCCTGAATTTAAACAGCAAACACTCATCAGATATTGACTGCAGGCAAATGATTTGTGAATGCAATTTGCAGTATAAGCAGCTTTTGTGGAAAGTACATCATTAGCCTGTTTTCCTACCACAAAGCTCTCTTTTCCTTTTCCCATCTCTCACACTTACCGGATTTACACCTATCAAAGCCTGTACTAGTCATGATTTCCAAGAACAATGTATGGTAAGTATTCAGGAGATGCCACAGCATTTTCAGTTTGGGAGAAACCATAGACTTCTGAAAACAAAACTGCAATTTATGCTAAAATCTTCCTGATCATCAAATCCTTTTCCTTAAGATGGTTAGCAAGCTTTTTTCCCCCCTTTTTTTTAATGGCTTAGGCTTAGGCCTTTCAAGAGCTTTTGTCTTAGAGATCGTAGAGGTAACTCCTTGGATATGGTCATGTTGTACACAAGTGGTTGAACAGTGAAAAATGGATTTACAAATATTTGCAGGTGGAATTCACCTTTGTGCCGAGGGTAAATGCAAAGCCTATGAACTTCTTAAATCCTACCTAAGTCCCTTTTAAGCTTTCAAAACAGGATTCAGCTGGTGCATAGATCTTGTACTGTCTCTCCGAACAGAGTGAATATCACCCTTTTTATATGAAAGCATCAAGTTCTTATGATTACATATGATTATATTATATGTTATTCACACATGTATGACTTGATGCTGGATACTTATGACAGATTGTAGCAGGAATGTTTGTTCTAGTAGGTGTATTATTATTATTTTTTTCCTATTTTTTACGAAGCTACATTTTGCTTTTCAGGGAGAATAAACTATATAGAAGGAAACAGAGACACAATACACACACACACACACACACACACACACACACACACACACATGCACACACATGCACACACACACACACATGCGTACCTTCATATACAACATGTATTTTTAGACGGTACATAGCACATAGGTTGAAAAACACCAATCCAAATTATTTAGGAAAAATACTCATGGGCAATGAGTTGATAAGCAGAAATCAGGGAAGGTCTGCAGATGTTTGCTAATCAAAAAGGAGGGAAAAAAAAATACTTTGCAAAAAGCATGAAGCCTGGGTCTGCAGCGCTTTGCCCTTATGTAATTAATTGTACTTGGGCAAAATAAGTGTAAAATGCTAATGCTGTTGAGTTGTACTTTTTGTTTTAGTAGAATTTTACCCTGGGGGTAAATGATGTCATCAGGTACAAGTCATGGGAAACTCAGACTCAACCTTTGCAACAAACAGGACAGTTATCCCCATTTCTATGCAACCAGTTAAATAGAGGAAAATGTTAGTAATTGCTAGGATTTCCTTATATGGTTTGAACCGATGCCTGAAGTGTGACGATCTCGAGGGGCAGCTCCATGTTCTAAAGACAACACTTTTATGCCTTGACACCTGTTCACTTTTCTGAAGATATTTCTTCAATAAATATTTCCACCTCTCATTTCTGGCCGCTGGCTAATAGGCACACTGGAACCCTCTTCTTATCCCATTGCTCCCACCGTGTTTCTTACCAGCCATTCCTCCAGCTTCTTGCCCAATTAGTGGTGAATGAAAGGATAACGTGACACTCGCCAAATCTCATGGCAGGGTTTTGTGAATGCTTTGCATGAAGGTTTCTGATTTTGTGGCTAGGACGGATGTAAAGATGCAACTTGCAGCCACCGAGCTGCAAGCTGTCAGTTGCACCATTGTCTATAAAGTTAAATGCAATGTTTTCCTTTCTCACCCACAAAAATGAGTGTGATCGTTGATTGTTTCACTTCTCGGCTTGGTGACTAAATGTGTGAGCTGGAGCTCACAGGGGACAAAGGGTTAGATTTTTCTAAATGTAACCCGGACATAAACATATTAAGTGCTTTCTACCCAAGGTCTGGCCAAGTTGTCCAAAGAGGACAGCACTCAGCCTGGTAGGTTCCCTTTAAAATCTGGTTATATGTTTCAGTGTTTAACTGGGAACTGAGTTCTTTTGAGAATTTGGGCAGGAGTATGTAACGTTTTTCTCTTAAAGACAGATATTTCTGTTTGTCTCTGTGTGTAGCTCATAAAATAGTGGATTATTCCAATAGCCTTTGAAAGGCTAGAGGAATTAGTCCCATGCACCTGCTTTACTTTTTGTAATGATGGCTTTAATGTTAGAGGTAGGGCTAGAAATGTATCCCTCATGACGATTACTTGGAATCTTATTAATGAAATCAGATGAGATGGTCCTGCATCTGGTCATCTTGTTTGCCTCCTACCATTGCAAGGTATTTTTCCATAGAGAACATCCCTCTGGTATTTTGTCCTGCTTATTTAAATTATTCTAGCAACGGGGCTTGCTGGTGAAATAGTGGCATAGTCTTAACTGTAGGCTTCATTAGGAACTTGCTTCTAAAACTACACGAGGTTTAATTTATTTCTCTTTATTGTAATCCCGAGTATCCTCTGCTGAGATCTGTGATATTGGACCACAGATGGCATAATTCCATTGCTTTTTGACTCAAACTGGTTTACAGATTCAAACACCTGATCTCCTGGGTTCAGGTTTATTAGGCTCAGCAATTGGATGGGCTGAAACATTTAAACTGACAATGGAACAGCAGAACCTGATTCTGCATTCACTCACACCACAACAACTCCATTGACCTTGCTGGATTAAGAATCAGGAGAGATTTTTTTCTTTTCTTTCCTGTTTGTAAGTTAATGATATCCATTTGAACTTGACATAGCAATAAGCATGAGTCAGGAAAGCAAGTAGTAAAACTCCATGGATTTGAGCCTTCCCCCTCATATGAATTTAAGAAGTCTTATTTGGGGTTAGCTTAAAAGAATTCCCAGTTTACTTTAAAATAAATTAATTCCCAGTTTACTTTAAAATAAATTAATTCCAGTTTAAACTGCAATAATAACATCCACACTGTTGCATTGGTTTAACTCAGTTTAAAATAATAGCATAAGTTGTTTAACTTACAATATTCCTTGCTGGGCAGGCCCTGAGGCACTCCTGCTCTGTAGACCCTTCTTTGCCCTCTGTGCTGTTTCCATCTCTAGCTCAAATAAAACATCCTTTACTACCTTAGCAACAGCTCCTAGATACAAGGCAATTTAAAATTGCAATACAAAAGACCCTCAAGCTAGCCAGACGCCTTGAATCTGTATTGGAGTTTTAGTCAATTAAGCAATGTTAGCTTTGATGTTTCCACTTGCCTTGTCTCCTGTATTTAGCTGTCAGCTGAATGCATGCACAACAGTGTGTAATACATTTATTACTGGCATTTGTTTAAGTATATTTTGCTGTTTGGTAGCTCTCTGACTTACTCTGATAACAGTTCATTTGATACTGAAGCCAGTTACAAAGAGTGGCAAACAGGTTTATTCTTTTTTTTTTTTTTTTTTCTGCTTTATCATGCATGTAAAAGGCCTGAAAAGGATTAAAACTAAACCAAAAAAAAAATCTTTCTTGTTCTCTACCCTAAGAATTCCCAGTGAACTGTTGAGCTTGAGATATAATCATCAGAAACAAGAGGGGCGGGTTGAGTAAAAGATGAGACCCTTATACTGTTTATAACTCTGTTTTTTACGACCAACTACTTCCATTACATGTCTGAGAGCCATTTTTGAGAAAAGAGGAGTTTTGTTAAATGTCTCAGACTGCAGTTCTTTCAGTTAAGCAGTGGAGATGTTTTTAATTAGAGCTGCGTGAAATATGATGGTCAGATTTTCAATGTGAATCAGCTAAAGCTATTCATCAAGTTCTGCATGTGGGACAAGGGAAATTGTTTCTTTGGAAGCTGAAGAGTTTCATTTCAAGCTTTTCAGAAAATTTTTTTTTCATTCAAAATGGTGTTTCACAACTAAAGAAGTCGGAATGAAATTAAAAAGGTATGTGTTTGCGCAGTCAATGAAACATTTGAACTTGACCTGAACCAGTACTTTGTTTTTTCCTTTCTTCTCTCTCTCCTTCTGGTGCATGGGAGTTCATTTTCTGCTTTGGTTCAGTAAGACTGTAAAAACATGTTTTGTGTGTTTATCTGCCATCTTACTTAGCTTTTTTGCTCTGGAGGGGTTAGCTTAAAAGGAGTCCCTGTTCCCCTGAGTGCTACCAGGAGTGACAAGAAATAATGGTCACAAGCTGGCAGAGGGTAGATATAAGCTAGATATCAGGAGGCGCTACTTCACAGTCAGGGCGGCTAGGATCTGGAACCAACTTCCAAGAGAAGTGGTGCTGGCTCCTACCCTGGGGGTTTTTAAGAGGAGGCTGGACAAACACCTTGCTGGGGTTGTTTGACCCCAGTACTCTTTCCTGCCATGGCAGGGGGTCAGACCTGATGATCTGCTCAGGTCCCTTCCGACCCTAGAAACTATGAAACTATATTTGACATCAGTAATCTTCAGACTTGATACTTGATATTTTCAAAAGGAAGCTTATTTAATACCTCTGTTTTGGGGTGTAAGTCTAAGACACCTTCAGAGGCCCTGATTTGCAGGAAGTGCCACATATGCACTCTCTCCAAATCCAACTCAGTATTTCACAGTGGGCATCCAGTAATGATTTGGTTTTGGGGAGGGCTGCGGGGGGTGGTAAACCATGGCTATTTCTAGTTCCTCAGTTAAGGGCAGGAAACCAGGCCTGTTCTAGCCATGACAAAGAAGCAAATTAGGGCACAACCCACATCCTTCCTCATTTCAGGTCCCCCTTCAGAGCTGCCTGATGCTCATCTAGGAGTTCAGGAGACGTACTAACAGACAAGCCTTCTATTCAGCCACCTCATTTGAATACCTAGTGCAAATGGCTCCTGCAGTCCACAAACATCAAACCTCACTGCCTCATCCCATTTGCTTTTCTTGTAAGCAGGAGTATGGTTGCCAGAATCATTCTCAGCTAGATAAAGTGCGTGGGTTTGCAGAGATGCAGAGAGCTGTTCACCATCATGCGACTGCCAGACTTGAGCTGCAAGCAACAATGGCACTTTGCTTCTGCAGCTATGATGTACCATGAACCTTACCACTGACGCACATCCTTGTTGCTGTGTCTCTTTCTCATTCAGGGGATCTCATTGATAGGAAAGGACTGGAGTGGGTATGTGGGTAACACTTGTGAGATTTGACCCTGCCAGTAAAGTTTCTTGGTGACGTTAAAAGGAGCAGCATTTATAAGAAAATATTGATTTACAGACATGATGGGAATAATAGATGCGTGTTTTCTCTTCCAGCCTCCCAGTCATTATTGAGCAAGAGCTTGGCAACGTGTATCACTCAGTGCTACAACAAGTTGTCATGCTAGCTTTAGGGACCCGTGGACTGGTTCTTGGAAGACCTCTGTTCTTTAACAAGGCTGCAGGGAAAGAAACAAAAGATCTCTCGCTTTTTCATTTCTGTTTCTGTAGCACTGTTCCTAGTTTTGCACTTGCAGCCTGTATGCAGAGGGTGGAGCTGTGTGAGCTGCCTTGTGCCTTTGCATGGAAGAGGCAGGGGGTGTAGCCAGTGCTGGCTTTAGGCTTGTCTGTTTGGTGTCACTCTCCTGGTGAGTTATCCTCTCTGCTCACTGTGCTGTTCTCTTCTACCACCTGCTGCCATGGGATAGAAAACATACCCGACTGATTTTAGGGGGCAAATTTACCATAGTTCAAACTGCATGTGGTTATATAAAGGCTAATGCTTCAATTAATAATTGAACATTAATTATGCTTATTCGCTGCCTTTTTCTCTCTCTCTCTGTCCAAAAATATTAAAATATCCTCCCCTGCTGTGCAGGGGAGAATGCCGTTTGCCTTCAGGTCTGAGAATCTTTATACAGTGGTTTCCACCGAGGCATCTTAATGTCACATATTATTTGTACTGCAGGAATCAAGGACACACACTCTGTTGTATTGAGTACTGTACAAACACTGGAAAAAAAGATTGTCACTGCCTCTAGTTTCCAGTCAGAGGAGAACCACCTTCGCCTCCTTCCCCCACCCATTCAGTGGTTCAGAAGGAGGGCGAGGAAATCATTTTAATTTGTTCTTCTATGCATGGAGAACCACAATAGGGTGTTGACTGGTAGCTTGAGGAACTGGTCAGGTCCCCAGACTCTCCCTTCTGTAGGGACACACACTGTGTCAGCAACAGACTTTTCTCAGTTCGTTCCTTTTCAGAGCAGCAGTAGGGATCAGTAAAGAGCTTACCTGCATCTGGCTGCTCAGAGGTAGATCTTTTATCAGTGAATGCATAAAGGACATTGCCTGCTAGTTTTACAGCCTGATTTTGCTCACCATTGCACGAGTATAAATCAGGTGAACCACCACAAGTCACTAGGCCAATTCCTGGTGTTAACAGGCATAATTTCAAGGGAGCTAAAACAATATTTACCAGCTGAGGATCTAGTTCAGTACAACTATGCCAATTTCTGGGCTTTTCTCTTTAGCAGGTTCCATTTGCAAGAAGAGTGAACACTTCTTTGCTTAGGTCTGTGCATTAGCTATGAGGAGGTTCACACCATGCTAAATATATGGATTACAACTATCCTTGATGTTTAGTTTTTTTAAAAAAATGGGCCCAAGGAACAGAACTCAGATCTCACTGCTAATTTTCCCCCAGTGCCAGATTGATGCAGGATCTGGATTCTGATTAATGGTAAGTTATATGGATGCATGCTGTACCTGTCCCATAATTCCCCAAAGACCTGGTCCAGCACTTTGATTAAGACCCAGTATTCAGGCCAGTGTTTTCAGATATGAATGCCTGGAATTTAAATCAACTCAGTCAACACTGAAGTGCTAGTTGCCTGCAGATTTCTTTGAAGGTAACAGCCTATTTCCAGTCCCGTTTACCCTTCTCTTTCAGTTTTTGCCCATTGACATCCCCTTCACTTTATATCACTCCCAGATATGTCTTTGCTTGAATGACACTTGCAGCCTGACTTCTATTGAAATTAATAGTTTTAGAGTCTTTTTTCCCCTACAGTCTGGAACTTTGCCTTTCACCAACAAAATTCATCTTCATCAAGATTATTGACAGATTTGGAGTTTCATCCAACCATCTTTTATAATTGCTTTTTTCCCTCTTTTTTGTTCAGCTGCAAGCAATAGGTTTCTTTCTTGGGAAGATTGTATCAAGATCAATGACCAAGTTGCATTGTCATTTTTTAATATTAAGCTATTATGGAAAACAATTTACAAGCAAGGAAGAGTGCTTGGGGCAGTTCAGGGAGGGAAGTGGTATGCAACAACTCACCCTAGAGTTCTGGTATTACGTGAGATGTTACAAAGAAAAGAGTCAGATTCACAGGTGGTGTAAATCAGGATAGCTCTACTGACTTGGTAATGGAGCTGTTTTAAACTGCAAATCTGCACCAGTCCCATCTTTGCAGTGTGAAATGCAAAGAGTAAGTTCTTCAGAGAACTGATGCAACCCATAACGTTTACATTTAGGCACTAGGGTGGCTAGTCCATTAAAAATGTCGAGTGACCAACACACAGATTGATTTCTCAAGGATTTGATCATGTGCACTGTACTGCTTAATGTCTGTTTAGAAACCATGGACCAAATCCTCATATTGTGAAAATTGCTAGCTCTGGAAATCAATAGGTTTATGCCAGTTTACACAAATTGGATCTTTGAGCCTCAGTGAGCTGACTGCTGAGGATGTCTACAGGGCCCAGAATGCAATGAGCTATGGCATTGCTCTGTCCTCCTGCTAAAGAGAGCAGTGTAGACTAAGAGAGTCACTTAATATGTATTGGGGGTGTGTAAAATGGGCCGTATTTGATTCAGATTCAGCCCAAATTGGGGACAGTGATTTGATTCGTTGATTTGGATCACTGTCCCTGATTCGATTCGGCCAAATCCGAATCTGAAGATTCGATGCTGATTTGGAGAATTAGTGATTCAGATATAGACACAGCTTTACAAGTATTTTCTACATCTGTTGAGGTACCAGGAGCACCCTGTGAATGTTGTGATGCTGGGGCGCATGGAGCGTCCCACAGCAGTGCGGCGGGCCCCCCTGCGTGCTTGGTGGCAAACCCGGAAGTGGGTTGGAAATACTTCCGGTCCACTTTTAGATCCGCTGGGAGGTCCGCTGGTCCCCCAGCCCCCCACAACCCCCAGGCTCAGTGATCAGCCATGGGGGGACCGATCCAGGAGGCACCAGTCACTGAACCAGGGGGACGTGCCGGGGGTGGTAGCCCGGGTGTGCTGCCCAGCAGACCTGGAAGTGGACTGGAAGTGCTTCTGATCCACTTCCAGGTCTGCTGATGAGTGCACTGGGGAGCCCCCTGAACTCCTGTGGAATGCTCCATCTGCCCTAGCATCACTGCATTCACGAGCTGTGCCTGGTACCTGGAGGTATTTAGAAAAAATATTTAAAGCTATGTCTATGTCCGAATCATTGAATCTTTCTGAATCTCTCCAAATCAATTTGCAGAAATTTAAAGGGTTTCCTGATTCAGTTCAGATTCAGAGATTCAGCCACCAAATCGGGCTGAATCTCCACCAAATGGAATCAGCGACCGAAGCTTTGCACAGCCCTAATAAGTATATAGTTGTTAGGTTATTTAATGGGATTACAGTTAATGTAAGTGTCCAGTACTCTAGTAGCTGCATGTTCTACAAATATTATACTTGTCAGACATATTTAAACATACAAAGTCTGTCTATCCATCTCAGCCCTTTCTCTCCCCTAGTCTTGCCCCAGTGGCACTTACATTCTTGAACCTACAGAGATGAGCCCTCAATCTACCATATTAATTTCTGTAGTAGTTTTGCCCAGGTCAGTTCGAGAGAAGGAGATGCAGCCTGAAGTCCTATCTCAAGCCTTTTGTAGTGCAAGCCTCTTCTCCATTGGGCTCATCTCTACAGTATCATCTTTGTGTCTACGGATTGGGTGAGCAGCTGGGCAGTAGCTGTTTCTATTGCTGGTCAGCAGAGAGTTATCATTGTTATCCTTTGATCTCAGTGGTTAGACGAGATGCAGAGTCCTGAGGGCTGTTTCTGTAAAGATAAGAAATTGGTGATGGAACCAGGTGCCTGTGATGCAGTTTACAGAGAAAATCAAGCAACAGGGGACAGATTTTTCTTTACATCACTCCTTCAGCCAGCATTTAATCCCCTCAAACCTCTCTCTCTCTCTCTCAGATCTCTTCAGTGCCTTGGCCCGAGTCAGTGTTGAGGCTTTTCTCTTAGCTGCCCTGGTCCTTCTTTGCGTTGTTGATTTTTCTGCCTTCTTTTCACAGGTGTGCAAACTTTCACAAAACAATAGGAAAGAGCAATACCTTGCAGAACCCACCCACCCACCCACATGTGACTCACTTATGTTTTTGTTTTGACTAGTGATACTTGCTGGCAGGCGAAAGTTGCTCATACTTCAGTCATCTGCTTTCTTAAGAAAGATCAATTTTTCTTTAGATGTATCCTAAATGAAAAGCAGCTGCTGCATCCACTGATTTCTTTTAATCCAGCCCTTCCTTCAAGCATCTTAGGTTTGCTCTTTGGCCTAGTAGAGTATAAAACAGAGCTACTTGGTCAATCCCATACCATTTTACATGTTTCTGTGCTATGTCCAAGACCACAGCTGTCAAGGGTGCCCTGTCATGCATGGGCTAATCCCAGACCAGAAGTAATGCACCTACTTCAGAACAGCGTTGAGTGTGAGCCAATATGCACACTTAAGAAAGAAAGCCTCGGTTTGCACACAGCCCAAATCTAAAGAAACTGCTTGGAGTCATTTTTGGAGTTGGCCTGCATAGTGCAGGAATGAGTGGGAGGGCCTACTTTACAGTGGGAACTCTGGGCAGGGTACCTCGAGACTGTGGACAAGCCCATAGTCTTTTCATGTGATCAGCCCAAAATAATTAAATTCTCTGCCAAACTTCCTCAGAGTTTTATTTTCCTTGTCCAATTTAGACCACAGGGAGGTGTCTTCTTTCAGTGATCTGTGAGAACTGTTGTTTCTGTAGAAACGGCTGGCTGGGATATGGCACATCCATCCTACAAGCACTAACATCTGTGTCCACCATGAAAAATGTTTTGAAACATAGGTAGGCTGAGAAAGGAGAAGTCAAAAGGGACTTTTATCAATTCTGAAAATGGCAAATGACATTATGCTGGCCACGACAATGTTCTCCTCTTCTGACGTCCACAAATAAGATGCATTTTTGCAATACTGACAAACTAAAAATTACATTTGGTATAATGGGAATATAGTCTTATGGAGCCCTTCACATGTGTGAGTATCTGAGAGCCAGGCATTTATTTCTCTACAATCTTTATATTACCCGAGGAAACTTTCCCACCTTCCCCCACTCTGTGTATAGAGTGAGTTACTTCAGGCTGGAACAACTCATATTTCTTTGGTTCAGCTTCTGGCTTATCTGCCCAGCTACTCAATGGGGCTGTGAGCCAAGTAGACTTTTCAGAGAGAAGATAGTGGGCTTTACATCATCTGACTGAGAAAAATCTCTTCCATGCCTCTGTGAAAAAGGCTGTTGTTAATGTTTAGTTATGCCCAAGGCCTTCAGTGGTCCTAGTTCCACATGCAGGTGGTTTATTATCACTTTATTGCTTATGATCCTCTGTTTTCCTTTTAAAGGGGCACATCTACATAAGATGCTTACAGTGGGGCTGCCTAATTAGCTTTTCCGTAAAGTCTCAACTTCTATACATGTGACCCTATTAGGCTGCAGGAAACTAATTAACTCCACCTCAGGTTAGTGCTTGTAAATACAAGTACTATCCTGTGGCAGAGTTCTTTAGTGTGCAGTAATGCATGTGTAGACGCTGCTGGGGCTGGCTGGGGCATAAGGGTGCTTCAGCGCGGGGGCTGCCTGCTAGCTAGCCCTGTACTGGAGCACCCTTGTGCCCCATCCAGCCCCTCCACAGCAGGTTGAGCCAGGTGGGAGCAGACCTGGGCTGGTTGGCTGATCCCTGGAGCCCCCTGCCAGCCAAGGCTGCACCAACCCAACTCAATATGCTGTGGTCCTGGGTGCATGTGAAGATGTGGCGCCCAGGAACAATAATCTCCGTTGCAAATTATGCTAGTTTCACATGTAGATGGGCCCAAGGTGATTTATCAGCTTCATAGGTCCTTGCTGCAGCTCACCAAAGTAGGCAAATTCCTGGTGGGCCAGCTCTTTCTTGGTGTCTTCTCTTTCACTGAAAGCTTTCTGGCCCAAGGTAGGTCACTACATCCATCTGTCTGCCAACTTTAGACTGGAGATGTTGTTACTATGCTTTAATTTTGTCTGAAACATTGTAGCTGCTGCTTGGGTGGAGAGTTTGTCTTTACCTGGCAGTCATCTCTCAAACCCTTTCTGCAAAATCCACAAATATTCCTAATGAATCTATTTGTGAAGACTTAACCATTTGTTCCACTTCATTCAAGAAGAAAACAAAGGACAGAGGTAATTTCCCTTAACTTTGCAATACACTCTTGTCTTTTAACCATGGCACGGATTTCCTTATGACAGTCTTTTTTAACATCTCTTACTTGGATGGGGAGGCCTTTTAGCGTGCTTCAAAGTAGAGTTGGTTCAAAATTTGAAAAATGTCAATATTTTGATGAAATTTTGAAATAAAGGGAAACCCCTTACTGGATTATTTATACAATTTCCTCCTTTATTTATGTGATAAATTAGAGAGCTGATCCCACTTTGTTTTAATTTTGAGAATTTTGGCAAAATTAAAAAAAGTTCTGAAAACAAATAAAGCAAGAGTGAAAACAACATTCAACTGTCATTTTCTGACCATCTTGTGTCATTAACTGGTGAATTTAAGATTTTAAGAAATGTAGTGCATTTTGTTCGTCCAACATTTCTGCAGTCAGTTGGCAAATGTGCCTCTTTTTCTTCATAGTACTACCATAAATAATATCGTCAACCGTTGACACATTTAAAATAGAACTGCTGTCAGACTGCTAGCTTGAATGTCTTTATGACATGCGTTACTTGAACTGCCATATTACTCTATTTTTATTAAAACTATGAGAATAATTGTTTTTTTTTCCTTTTCTTTTTGCTTGGGATTCAGAAAAATCAATTAAACATTTTGAGTACAACTGAAATATCTTTTTATACTCAGTGAATTTAAATGTTGGGGTGGGGTTCCTTCATTTCCTTTCATTTCTGACATGAACAAATTAGCATCTTTTACTGAAAAAAAATATTCTGGCCAAAAATTTCAGAGATCTCCAGTTTTGATGTCAAAATCAAATCACTTAATTATGTTCTTCCTCATTAGTGATTCTTCCGTGGCTGAAGTCCTGTGACAATCTTCTGAGATGTGTATATGCTGGAGACTCTTAGGCCCAAATCCTGATTCACCTTCAGCAGCTAAATGCCACCTAGATCCTCCTAGATGAATATGTGCCACTTACCTGGATTTTAGATCCTATTCCCATCTACCTGAACAGATTTGTCCTCTGAGCA
>NW_017728925.1:5585864-5594434 GCF_001723895.1 Crocodylus porosus
TCTATACATGTGACCCTATTAGGCTGCAGGAAACTAATTAACTCCACCTCAGGTTAGTGCTTGTAAATACAAGTACTATCCTGTGGCAGAGTTCTTTAGTGTGCAGTAATGCATGTGTAGACGCTGCTGGGGCTGGCTGGGGCATAAGGGTGCTTCAGCGCGGGGGCTGCCTGCTAGCTAGCCCTGTACTGGAGCACCCTTGTGCCCCATCCAGCCCCTCCACAGCAGGTTGAGCCAGGTGGGAGCAGACCTGGGCTGGTTGGCTGATCCCTGGAGCCCCCTGCCAGCCAAGGCTGCACCAACCCAACTCAATATGCTGTGGTCCTGGGTGCATGTGAAGATGTGGCGCCCAGGAACAATAATCTCCGTTGCAAATTATGCTAGTTTCACATGTAGATGGGCCCAAGGTGATTTATCAGCTTCATAGGTCCTTGCTGCAGCTCACCAAAGTAGGCAAATTCCTGGTGGGCCAGCTCTTTCTTGGTGTCTTCTCTTTCACTGAAAGCTTTCTGGCCCAAGGTAGGTCACTACATCCATCTGTCTGCCAACTTTAGACTGGAGATGTTGTTACTATGCTTTAATTTTGTCTGAAACATTGTAGCTGCTGCTTGGGTGGAGAGTTTGTCTTTACCTGGCAGTCATCTCTCAAACCCTTTCTGCAAAATCCACAAATATTCCTAATGAATCTATTTGTGAAGACTTAACCATTTGTTCCACTTCATTCAAGAAGAAAACAAAGGACAGAGGTAATTTCCCTTAACTTTGCAATACACTCTTGTCTTTTAACCATGGCACGGATTTCCTTATGACAGTCTTTTTTAACATCTCTTACTTGGATGGGGAGGCCTTTTAGCGTGCTTCAAAGTAGAGTTGGTTCAAAATTTGAAAAATGTCAATATTTTGATGAAATTTTGAAATAAAGGGAAACCCCTTACTGGATTATTTATACAATTTCCTCCTTTATTTATGTGATAAATTAGAGAGCTGATCCCACTTTGTTTTAATTTTGAGAATTTTGGCAAAATTAAAAAAAGTTCTGAAAACAAATAAAGCAAGAGTGAAAACAACATTCAACTGTCATTTTCTGACCATCTTGTGTCATTAACTGGTGAATTTAAGATTTTAAGAAATGTAGTGCATTTTGTTCGTCCAACATTTCTGCAGTCAGTTGGCAAATGTGCCTCTTTTTCTTCATAGTACTACCATAAATAATATCGTCAACCGTTGACACATTTAAAATAGAACTGCTGTCAGACTGCTAGCTTGAATGTCTTTATGACATGCGTTACTTGAACTGCCATATTACTCTATTTTTATTAAAACTATGAGAATAATTGTTTTTTTTTCCTTTTCTTTTTGCTTGGGATTCAGAAAAATCAATTAAACATTTTGAGTACAACTGAAATATCTTTTTATACTCAGTGAATTTAAATGTTGGGGTGGGGTTCCTTCATTTCCTTTCATTTCTGACATGAACAAATTAGCATCTTTTACTGAAAAAAAATATTCTGGCCAAAAATTTCAGAGATCTCCAGTTTTGATGTCAAAATCAAATCACTTAATTATGTTCTTCCTCATTAGTGATTCTTCCGTGGCTGAAGTCCTGTGACAATCTTCTGAGATGTGTATATGCTGGAGACTCTTAGGCCCAAATCCTGATTCACCTTCAGCAGCTAAATGCCACCTAGATCCTCCTAGATGAATATGTGCCACTTACCTGGATTTTAGATCCTATTCCCATCTACCTGAACAGATTTGTCCTCTGAGCACGTTTGGGAGGGATTCACTAGGATTATTCGTGCAATCCCAGAACCTAGGGCACCCTGCCACTATGGACAGTGCCCATCCCATTGGGCCACAGTGTTCCCCCTCTAATTTGCATTCTTGCCTTCTAATGCAAGTGTTTTTCTCTTGGATGGCCAGCTTTAAATGGGGCTAAAGGACAATGTTCCCTCTAAGGTGTAGTGATCTGTGAGCATGCTGCTTTGGTTCGTGAGTGCGCTGCTTCGGTCTGTTCCTGAATTGGTTTCATAGTTCTTAGCAGTGCTTTACTCTGTTAAATTTACACCTTTTAAAATAAAACAACAAAAACAACAACAACAAAAGAATAGGAATAAGGTTGGAAATCCCGTCATGTGCATCTCTCACCAACACACGCACAAATCAAATGGGAAAACAATCCAAATGGTGGCTGCTAAAGAGCAGATTCGTTCAAATATTCTGAGGTTGCAAAAGTTTGCATTTCCTTCTGAAATGAAAGTTTGGGCAGGCAGGACTTGGGGGAATGACACGATCTCAATATAGGAAAAACACCTGCAAAATCCAACATGCTGGAAACATAGGACTTTTCTGACTACAAGATGTAAACATATGAAGAAACAACAGGGAAACAGCCCAGTGCATCCCAACAATCACTTACACATGGGGGACAAGAGCTTGGTTGCCTTTGGCTCAGTCAGGTTGGCACCACTAACCCCATGCAGAGCAGCTCCCCTTCCCGATTTCCACCAGTGCCTCATGTGGGAGGAGAATCAGGTTTCACTCACTTTATCCTCTTTTCTTCCGAGATCATGTCAGAGCACCCGATCTGCAAGGCCAGAATCCAAACCATCCCACCCCATCAGCTCAGCATCCCACCAGCATCCCTGCCTCCTTGCTTCATCCCAGAGCATTGAATGCCATTTGCAGGGGGGCACTTCCCCATCTGCATTCAGGACTTCCCAGCCCCAGCCCTTGTCCCCACCCCTGCCTTGCCTTGGGGGTGAGGAGGCACATGGCATCAGGGCTGGGGAATGGAGCAGTTCCCTGGAGCCAATGGAGCCTGCATGGTGCCCGGCTCTGCCCCAGCTCCAGCCCCCAGCCCCACCCCCACCTCAGGGAGGAGCCACCGTGTGCCCAGAGTGAGGAGTGGAGCGGAGGAATGAGCTTACTACCAGTAAGTGTCCTGTGCTGGCCCTGATGCCTCTGCTGTGCTCCGTGTTCAAAGTTTATAGGAAGCTACAGCCCAGCTGCTCTCCAAGCAGGTGTGCGGCATTAAAAAGTTACTGCGCGGCAAGATATTTTATTGTGCATGGCTGTATACGCCCACAGCTTAGAGGGAACATTGGTGGAGGATGCTCTCACCCTTGCCTAGTGTCTGGTCTGGTTGTAAGACCACGTTTGCAGGAAAGAGGAAGATGAATGGTTAGACTTTCTGTGGTCTAGTGGAGGCAATTGGTGCTATTTATGCATTTGAGATGATCTGGGCTTTGGACAACTGAATAGCATCTAAAGTGAATACACGCATACTAAGTTGACTTAATTTAAGTCAATTTAGTTAAGTCACCTTATTTTAAGTCATGTATACACATGTACAGTTCCTTGACACGGTGGCAGTCATCTTGTGAGCTATGTTGACTTAACTAATGTGACTGAAGATCTTGGAGCTGTATTATCTTGTGCTGCATTTAAGTCAACTCTGCTCCACATACATGTGTACACTCTGACAGTTAAGTCGACTTAAAATGTTAAATTGGCTAAACTGTCAGAAAGTTTGTACATTTGTATGCACGCAGATATCTATAGGTGAAATGGAATTTGGGCCAAACTATCTATCAACTAGAACACAGCAGCCAACAATGAAATATCCTTAAGTGTGTCAGACTAGCTAGTATAAATTAAAATATCTAGGAACACTGGTATGCACTCAAAACCTGGATTTTATTGCCCCTTATTTAACCCTGGATTTTATCCCAAGCAGTTGATGCAGTACTATATAGTCCTCATCCGCCTTTCCTGCCGTTACCACTGGAAAAATATTGTGTTAATATATGAATCGTCTCTTGACTTGAGCCTCTTGATGGCCATGAACAATTTTCTAGTGTCTGGTCTGGCTGGACAGCTAAATCCCCTTGACTGATATTCATTCTCTGACCTAACAGGCTCCGTGGAAGCAGTAAATCACTTGCTGTGGCTCAAGGTATGATAAAATTAATATGTTTGGGACTTGAAAAGGAGATTTAGGGAGTTAGTCTCTAGGTACCTTTGAAAATCCCTGCTGCAAAGGTTGATTCTTTTTTGATTTCCTTGGTCAGATGCATAATCTCAGTTTTAAAATGAGACTTACTTTTCTTCGTTAGCTTTTCTAGGGTTCAGTAACAAGAGCTCATTATTTGATGCCAGGCTTAGGGAAGGAGGACTAGAGCCAAAAAACATAGGGTTTTCAGCTATATTATACCAGTTTTATTTTATGTTTTCCTGGTCTCATGGCATAAGTTTGTAATTCAGCTCAGCAGACTGGCTGTTAATGTCACCAGTAAATGTTGTGTATTGGTTTCCAGATTATTTGGAGCTGTTTAAGCAAAGGCTGAAGAACATATGTGAACAAATGGTAAGGGAAGTCAGTGCTTCAGAAAGTTAATAGCATAGTGGAAATTTTGGATGTGATGTTGATGTCTCATAGACAAAAATGTAAATGGGTCAGAAGAAATCCACAAACAATCTAGCCTGATGTGGCTTGATACAAATTTGAGGAGGGCTCCAAAATTTACTTTTTTGGTCAAAAGAAATAAAGGGAAAGAAACAACCCCCCCGAAAAGTCTTTCTTTTTCCTCTCTTTCTGCTGTCTAGTCTATTTTCTTTTCCTTTTGGGTCACTGGAAAGGGACAAAAGTGTGGGGAGAAGCTGAAATATTTTTGGTTTGAATTTCTACCCCCAAAAATTCTGGGAGTGTTCATTCGCTTTGCAAAGTATACTCAGTGTTTGTGAGCATTCTGGCAGACAGATATTACACCACTTACTAATAGATTACTTACAGTCAAAGAAATCATAGGATCATGGGAAAATAGGCTAGAAGGGACCTCACAGGGTCATCTAGGCAGGATTATCCCTAAGTGACCCATCCCAGCTAAGTGTCTGTCTAAGATTACTTATATTCACAGAAAGATCACTTCAGACTGGACATAAGGAAAACTCCAGTGACTATAAAGTTAGTGGAGAACATTGTATTTGCTTGCTCATGGTTTAGCAGGTGAGACCTCTAGGACAGCCTGGCATCATGCATCCTGCCAGCGCGCATTGATGTAGGTGTTTGTAAATTGGCCATAGTGGTCAATGAATGCCTGCATTATGATGGACTATGAACCTCTCCTGTTAATATACTCTCTTGCATGAAATAGAATCAGGATGGATTCATACATTCTATTGATCAGACCTGCACAATTTAGGAACCTATCTATTCAAGCCCCACAATTATTACAGGATTTCATAAACATTAGGGCTGGAAGGGACCTCGGAAGAGCTTCGAGTCCAGCTCCATGCCCCAAGGGCAGGAAGTCAGCAGGGTTCATAGGATCCCAGCAAGGTAAACATCTAAATGTCTCTTGAAGGTGTTCAGAGTAGGTGCTTGAGCCACCTCCAATGGCAGTCACTGACAGACCTTGGGGGCTTGGGCAGTAAAGAAGTTCTTTCCTATGTCCAGCCTGAAACTGTCATGGAAGAGTTTGTGACTGTTCGACCTTGTCTGGACCAGTGCAAAGTATTCCTCTTTGGAGGTGGATCCAGTCCTCCATCCTTCGTATGTCTTTCTTTTTAGATGCAGGAGGTCTGCTAGTTCCCTGCAGAGCCAAGGGGGCTGCTATGCCCTTTTGTTGCCTTTCCTTCAAGATGGGATAGACTTTTCTTGTGCATCCAGGATCACTCCCTTGAGGAGCAACTACTCTTCCTGGACTCCCTTCCCTTTTGGGTCATGGTCCCTTAGGGCCTCACTGACAAGCCTCCTGATCTTGTCAAAGTCAGCTTTCCTGAAGTCGAGGACTTCAGTATTGCTGACTGACTTGCCAGCTTTACAGCAGATGGTGAAGGTGATCAGCTCATGGTCACTGTCACCCAGCTTCCCTTCGATCGTTAGGTTGCTGATTAGGTCATCCCCCATTGCCAGTACCAGGTGAAGAAGTGCTTTGCCTCTTGTCGGCCCGTAGCCTTCTTGAGTCAGATAGAGCTCATCCACGCATGTGAGAAAGCTTTGTGACCATTCAGTTTGGCCAAGTGGTCTTCCCATGAGATGTCTGGGTAGTTGAAGTCTCCATGACAATGATGCACCAGGAGCATGTGGCCTCAGTCAATTCCCTGGTGAACTCCTGGTCAAGTTCTTGACTTTGGGTGGGAGGTCTGTAGTAGACTCCCACCATTGTGTCCCCTGTGCCGTGTTCCCCACAAATTTTAACCCAGAGGGTCTCCAGTCATCCGCCAATGTCAGCTTGCAAGGACACGTAGCTTTCCTTGACATAGAGAACTACACCTCCACCCCTTTTGTCCACATGATCTCTCCTGCACAGGGTACAGCCATCTATACGTGTGGTCCAGTCATGGGTGGAGTCTCACCAGGACTCTGTTATCCCTATGACATAATTATTTGTGTTAAGCAGGAGGACAAGTTCCTTTTGTTTATTCCCCAAGCTCCTGACATTTGTGTACAGACAGACAGGTGTCCCCTTGGGGGCCCTTGCCTTGCCTACAGATCATTCCAGGGCTGGGGCAGGGGTGGGCTCCCTTAAGTGCCTTGGTCTGCTGACTTTGCAAGGGTTGCTCAGCAGGCCAGCAGTGGCGGTAGTCTCCCCACCCCTGGCAGGTTTAGTTTAAAGCCCGGTGGAGCAGGTCAGCCAGTCTGGCTGAGAAGAGCCTCCTCCCCAGCAGAGAGAGGTGGAGGCCATCCCTTCCCAGCAGCTCACTGCCTCTTTCACCAAAGAGTGGACTGTGGTCATGGAAGCCAAAGCCTTCACGATGACACCAGCACCACAGTCTTTGGTTTGCTACCTCAATCCTCCTCTCCCTCCTCAGCCCGTACCCCAAAAACTGGGAGGATCAAGGAGAACACCATCTGTGCCCCCAACCCCTTAAGCCCCACTTCCAGGGACTTCCAAGGAATATTTACAAATTTTACAAACCTAGGTGACAGTAGAATATTAATTATATTGCAATAGCCATTGACCCAAGTCCAGATTTTTCAACCACAAAATCATTGTTGGAAAAACCATAATTCTCTTATCAGTTATCAGTTTCCACAGAGTGGAAGTAACAAGAATCTGGAATGTTATTGGGTCTCATCTAAATACTTGACATACTGAGGCAGGCTCCTCATGCTGCTTGATGAATGTGTTTTCTGTATGCACGAGGTTACAGCTAGCTACTAGTCAATTCATATTTCCATTACTATGTGGTCCCACCAGTGTGTGCTTATGGTCAGAAGTGGCAGTTTGCATAGGGGTGAGCTGGCATTAAAAGCACATCTCCAGGTGGATGTGGTCCCATCAGCTGTTGCTGTTGTGCTACTTCTAGTCACAAGCTACTCCAGCCTTCCGACAGTCTCTGAAGCCCCTGTCAACCTTGTGGCAGATGCTTCCACAAAGATGACACAAGAAAGACAAATTCCTCCCTAGAAAGTAGCAGGCCTTCACCCAGGTCATGAGACACTCACACCCAAATACCTGCCAGGAAGCAAATTTCACAGGCCTCCCATAATTCCAAGAGCTAAAGAAGATTAGAAGCCTCACAACACCTGGCAGGCACACACAGAGCAGCACAGTCAGTCAGGAGGCAATAAATCTTGAGATTTGAGTTCCAATAACTGTACTGCTAGTCACAGACCCAGTCACCTTTGATGCAGATGCATGGCATTTTAACAGCTTGCTACTGCTATGTCAACAATGTGGTCTGGCAGCAGCACAGTTGTGTTTTTTATGCAGTGAACAGCATGTAGTTACGTATGTTCTGGTTAACATGTACTGATTAGAAGGCTTGAGTCAACAGTACATCTGATGATAAACCTAAATTATTTTCATGTCTTATCACAAGACTTTCCATGAAAGTTTTTATGGAAATGTTTAGCAGCCTTAATCAGAAGTCTGTGCACACAGTCTTCTGTCTAATCAACTGATTAATGCAGGAATTCAGTAAATATTCAGTCATTTTGGAGTGGGAACTTGAAGCTTGTCCAAAATTTTCCAGTAATACATAATTTCCCTGGAAAATGCTGATTCAGAGCTCAGGTTCTGCTGCAAAACTTCTGTTTTCCTATTTGTTAGGTGTATTGCTATGGAATTTAGGCTTCAGATGAAGGAAGATCTGTAGCAATCCTGGTCAAAGGATTGTCCTTGGAGTGGGTATCCAGGGAGCCCCTTGCCCCAAGAGTGGCAGGTCGGGGAATCTGGAAGCCATTGGGTTCCCTCATTTGGCAGCTGCTGAGTGAGGCTGATATGATTCTCTTATGAAGTATCAGAAGCTCATTTGGCAGCTACAGGCTATAGGAACTGATAATCTGAGTGGTTACAATTCTCATGGTAATACAGGGCATTTTTATATGTGCTGTTGGGGTGGGGGGCACTTTAATTAGAGGGGCTCCAAGCGCCTCTCTAATTAAAGCATCCACAGTGTCTTGTGTATCAGCATCCCCATGCTTCAAAACGGTAGCGGGGGATGCTTGAACTAAGGAAGGTAATCCCGATGAGGATCAAAGGGAGCAGGAGAGCACACAAGCCTCCATGGCTCACCAAAAGCATCCGGGAATGTCTCCTTGCTAAAAAGGAGGCTTACAC
>NW_017728925.1:5594534-5603270 GCF_001723895.1 Crocodylus porosus
TTAGCACACTCCAGCAGACTTGATTGAGTCTGCTTCTGGCACATCTGCAGGTATCTGCAGATCTGGAGAAGAAGGTTGATCCTATGGTTGAGGTACTAAACTGGGATTTAGATTATTTCTAACTGCTAGCTCTTCCAGAGATCTACTCAGTGATTTGGAGCAAGTCACGTAGGCTATGTTTATACAGAGTAAGACACTACTGTGCTGAGATGGACTGCAGCCATGTGGAGGCACGCCACTGTCTGCTCTGCATATGGTAGCTCACAAACTGGAAGCAGTATAGTTACACCATAGCTGGTGAGAACTACTAATGCTATGTTGTTTGGATTATTAGCCTCTTACTGATGCATTACAATGTCTGACACAGTGGATTCCTGTTCTCAGGTGGTCCCTGCAGATGATATTGTATAAACATCGCCTAGATGACCGTTCATAAATATTAACAAGAGAAAAGCCAAAGAGGCTTACGGGTGTCATGATCACTCTGGCTTTGTCTTTAAAAGTAACACCATGTTCATCGTTTTTGAATTTCAGAGACTCCCAGTGTTTCAGTCAGACTTCGATAAAATAGAAGACTGTTCACTGTATCCCTTTTTAGGCTGACAACAGAAGTGATGTAGTTACATCTGTTCGTTCTGTCCAACTGATCTGAGCTTTCAAAGAATTACACAGCAAAGACCAAACTGATTTCCTTTGTACCTGGAGATGTAGGTATTGCTAGAAGCAAAAGCAAATCAACTTGCTGAGGAATCATGTTTCCCTTAAAATCTTTTTACTGAATCTCTTAGCAAACTTCTGAACTTCATGTTACCAAATTTTTCACCTCTTGGCCTGAGGAGTGAATTTCAGGTTTCTTTCTTTACTGTTTCTTTTACAAATGTTTATATTCTGTTCATGCAAGTCCCCTTATGACTCACATAATTCTGAGTGAATACTAGTGCATAAGAGAGATAAGGTCATATTCTCAGCAAATGTAAATTGGCATCGTTCCTTTGGACTTTGCTGACTACACCTGCCAAAGAAATGGCTTATTTTTATGTTTTTCATTTAAAACAATGCCAGGCAAACCCAGGACACAAATTTCAGAGCCAAATTTGCCAGATTCATAGGGACATCTCCATGCAAAATTTCACTTTAGTTCATTCTGTCCTTTGGGACTGGAAAAAAAGATCATCTTGCGATCCAAAGTTGGTGGTTCCGATCTAGGCTTGTTTCCAGCTGTGAGCATTTATCGATGAGTTCTTACATTACTCCTAATTGACGGTTGTTGTTACTATTGTGGTGGAACACAGAAGTCTCACATCCCCTGGGGCCATGCAAATAATCCACAAGAAGACGCTCTTCTCCCCCTGAAGAACTGGTAGCCGCAGTTGCCGTGCCTGTATTTGGATGAGGCATTAGGCAGTTAGCAGCAATTCTTATCTGTTGCTCTCTGGCAGAAGCTACAACCATTGAGGCACTGAATAGCTGGACTCAGTCTGGCTTTTGGATTCTGTTTCAGTGGATGGTAGATCTTGAGCAGCTTCCACTCCTCCATACTCTTGCCTAGGCGTATGCATTGAACGACTTGTTGTGATGGGTGCAGGACTCTGCATAGGCAGATTCATCAGGCACCTGACTAGAGTCCTTATGCATACACCGTGATCCAGAGGGACAACAGTTGTCTACTATCTGGATTAAAGCTCATGCATGCCTGACTCCTAGGGTGCCTATACACAAGGATGGAGGCTGCTCCGCTCTGCTGGAATTCCACTGCGTTAGAGCAGAATGGATTAATAAAGTCTGCCAGATGGTGGCAATTGCCAATCTCCAGCAGCCTCCTGCATCTTGTGTATCAGTGTCCCCATGCTTAAAAATGGTGGTGGGGGCACTTGAACTAAAGTTCCTTGAATGAGCTTTAGTCAAGCACCCCCACTGCCATTTTTAAGCATGGGATGCTGATACAGGAGATGCGGTGCTGCTTTAATTAGAGTGCCTCTCAGAGCCTCTCTAATTAAAGCATGGCCCCCACCATCCCCAGAGCATATGTAAAAGTGCCCCTAGTGTTGAGCATGATGTTCTTAATATCTTTGACTCATACAAGTAGAACTAAAAAAACAAAGGCCCAGAAATGCATTGCTTGAAACTGCTGTCCTGAACATATTTCATAGATGTATGTTGTTCCTACTTTGCTGCTTGCCTCTGCCTCAGGGGGCCATCAATTGCCATGCCTGTGTTTGCAGGAAGAAAGAAACTGCAGCTTGTGTGATGATGTTTTTTATTTCTCCTGAGGACCAGCTGGCTTTGGAGTATACATGTTGTGGGCTGGATCCTGCTTTTGTTTATACTGCTGTAAATCTAGAGTCTTGTTGTTGTAATCAAGATCCGAGTTTGGCTTTGTGTCCACGGGCAGAATGCATCTACTTCTTTAAAACTGTGGGAGAATTTTTTGTGTGTCAGTTTTCCTTCTTTTTCAGGAGAAATCCAATCCATTTACTCCATCTTTGTCTCTTGGAAATGTAGACAGAGCCTGTTTTGTTTGAAGATTTTACTCACAATGTGGAGCTAGGATAAGTTTGCTTCTGTGCTAGAGCGTGCTTAAAAAGCAGTTCCAGCCTATACAGTAGTTAGAGAGACTTTTGCTAACGGGAACAAAATCAGATTCACTGAATGATCAGATACCGGGGTGCAATGTTTGATTTTCATGGCTAGGCCATTGTAAGGATCCTTTTTACTCCTCAGAACCTGGGAGTGAGTTCAGCTCCCCTGTAACTTAGAGCAACCGACATCCACACAATATGGCCAAGTTATGCCATCCTGGAAGAACTTCCTAGGGCAATCTCCACTGGTACAGGTTCACAAGAGCAGAACGTACCCTGGACAAGCCCCGTCTTATTTTTGGCTGCACGCCTGGTTAATAGTCAGCTTTATGCTCCTTTGGACTTCCTGTAATGCAGTGAAACCTAAGCTGCACACTCTGGCCAGCTTTCTGATGCATTTACATACTCTGAGCAACTGAAAAATATGGCCCTTCTTGTGACTGGATGCACACTTGACTAACAATCAACTTTATGCTTCTTTGGACTTCCCTTAAACCAGTGGGACCCCAGCTGCACGTTCAGGTCAGCTTTCCAATGGATTACATACTCTTGCACAATTGCAAAACAACTGGGCAGCAGGGTAAGCAACTGGCTCCAAGAATTTTATTTTCATTTCTGAAAAAAGGAATGTCTTCTTATTCTACTTAGGCAAGCATCCAGCAATGCTGTCATCTGGAACTCAGACATAAACATTTTAGGGAGTTTAAAATTATTCCTCTATGTTTTACTGCCTCTTGACACTTGGTTTTGTGGATGCATTTCCAAAGTCCAATATGGAAATGCAACCGGGGGTGGGGAGCTCGATCCTCCCCCCCAACCCAATGACCAAATAGTGAATGTCTGTTGGTTTGGGGAGAGTGAGGGGTCACTGTAGCTCATGGCACTTTCTGCATAGTGCCATGAGTTACAGCAGGGAGCTGCATGTCTATTGGCGCCTAATGTGTAATGATCCTGATAGAATCTGCAGAGGCCTGTTCCTGTTCTTTTATGATATTTAGCTAATATAAAACACTCATATTTTTTAACAAGCTATAGCTAATGCATCAGACCTATTGGGGCAATTATACCAGTCGAAAACAGGGCCTGAAGTCTTTGAAATTGGTCAATCTCTAGAGCAGAGTGGGCAATTATTTCGGGTGGAGGGCCACTTAATGAGTTCTCGTGAGCCATTGAGGGCTGCATGGATAGCCCCGCTCCTTGACAGGAGCCCCTCCCCCTTGTTGCCCTCTTTGGACTTAAAGTCCCACCCCTAACCCATGACCTTTGCCACCAGAAGTCTCTCCTCACCTCCCAGGGGAAGGTGCCTGAGGCTTCCATCCCATGCTGCACAGTGGAGGAGGCAGCTGGCTCCAGTGCCTGAGGCCTTCCTCCTATGCCCAGCGAGCGCAGGGGCTGTGCATGCATGGCAGGGAATGCCAGTGATACAGATGGCCCCAGGGAGGCTGCAGCCCTCATTGCAATGTGCAGTGTTGGCCAGAGCCATGGCCCACTGGCCACCTGTGCCCTGAGCACCCCATCTACTGCTGCCATCACCTGCCGGGACTGCGCGTCATGGGGGTGGTTTGTGAGGGGTTCCTACACCCCCCACCCTCCCTCACATCCACACGCTGCCAGATGAGCTCCGTGCTGCCGCTGCCCCTCTGGGTGCAAGCTCCGCACTGCTGCCAGCCCCAGCCCCATGCTCTGTGCTTCCACTCAGCTGTATCCCTGCCCCAGCCACTTGGCTACAGATTTTATCTGTCCTTAGTAATGGCAAAATACTGTTTTTTTTGTCTGAAATAAAACCTGAGGGGAATGAAACTATATTGTGGCTAGGCATACAGTAAAGAGTGCTGTTCCTGATTAACCAAATTCAGGGACTTATTGTCACTCAGCTCAGTTGCTGAGGGAGTAAAGGAATGATTGCTCCTGACCGTTTTCCAATAGCTACTTCAGTACAGCAACATGGTAGCATTTCTGGCCCTGGTCTCTGGCTCCAACAAGCATCTTCAGTCTGTTCCACCCCACCCTTTTATCTGCCCTATGTACTGCCAAACAAAGAGCCCCCATGAGCCTGGACTCTGTGCTGTACATAGGCACCGACTTTTATTTTTTCTGGGGGCTGAGGGGGTTAAGATAATGGACATGTGGAAAGTTTTATGCATTTCAGGTAAAGGCCCTCTTCCAAAGGGGGCCCAGGGCCCTCAGGTCCTCATGTATTCAGCTCCCTTGTTGTGGTGTCTTGTGCAGCTCCCTGTATCCAGCCCTGCCTTAGTTAGATGAATTGAGCTAGTTTAACTGATAGGGCAGTTGCCAAGCCAAATGCTGTCAAGGTCAGATTTGCACCTAAAAGCCTTTTTGAAATATCCCATTTAAAAACAAAATTTAAAAGAACACAGTTAACTGGAAAAGGATATTTAACTCACAACTGGTTATTGCTAAATTATTTACAGTACACCACAAGACTAAATAAAAATAATCTGGTTTCCTTTTTTCTGCTAGATGTGAATGAGTACAGCTCAATACGTAGCAAGCATTGAGGTTGTTTGGTGTACAATGACCTCGTGACTTCTGGCTCTCTTCTTTATATTTGATTTTTATTGCAAATGACTTCCCTATCCAGTGCTAACAGCTTGATATAGTTTACCCTCATTGCAAAAGAGGACAGAACTTTGCCTCACATCCGGCATATAAAGGCGGTTGCCTCAAGGGAAAACCTGACAGTATTTAAACCAATACCCAGAAATCTGTACCTATTACCATTCCACAGAGTTTTCAAGAATATTTCATATGTCTATGATACATTAATTGTCTCATTTATCTCAACTCAATTCCATTGCTGGAAAGGACGGAATTCAGTTTTCTTTTAAATTGTTTTTGGGGTGTGTGGGTGTGTAAGAGCAGTGTCTACAGAACCCTATGTGGGAAGCTTGATTCTGAAGGTGATTTTGAAGGATGACCTCAACAACAAGAAATCCAGGACAAAGGTTCACATTCCAAAATAAGCCTGTATCATAAGTGACAGAAAAGAAATCTTTCTGAGTTGTTTCTCCTCTGGAAAACAAGTAGTAGAGTTATTCTTTCCTTCCTTAGCTGGCACATGTAGCTGTTTCTGTTGACCTTTATAGGCTTTTTTGGCCTATACTCAAACTTTGCAATCTGCAAAGTGCTCTCAACTTTTACTAGAATCCATCTTTAATTTAATGGAGTTATTCCTGATTTTTACTGGGATAAGTAAGCTCAGAATTAGGCTCAAGGGAGTTGAAGGCTCTTGCAATGAATCTTTGTGGAGGTACTTACGAGAGTTAAAAGCCAAAATGACATTGAAAATTAGTAATTTAGGACACCTAATTCCCTTTATCTTCATTAAAAATCCTAGCCTTAATACATTGCAGTAGGTGCTCATAATTGGATCCTTATGAAAGGTATTAAACATGTATTGTAAGTGATTGCATATGCCATACGGCAGATTACATTGGAAAGATGAACAGGAGTATCCAGCATCATTCATCATGGGAGTAGTATGAATTCCCTATTTGGCTCCCAATTGTGTGTGTGTGTGTGTGTGTGAGTATGCACACTTTTTTTTCCTGCACAAACCTGTTATGACATAACTGGAGCTGTTATCCATTAACCCCTTTTTGGCAGAAATTGGATACACAAGGGTAGCTATGTTTGTCTTGTTTAAAATAGACATATCTGGAAAAGTGAGAGTGCATTTCCAATGGGAGATATGGGCTAGGGACAGAAATTACACATAAACTGGTATAAGTGATTGGAATTTGGTTCAAATCTTTAACACAACAGAAGTTCAGTGCACATAAACCCATTTCAAAATGGCTGAAACCAGTTTAAGAGAAACCTGGGTTGATGTAGTATATGAGACAACTGATTTGGTTAAATCAGTTTGTTGAACTTCTGAATCAACTCCCCTCCAGAATCAAGTTAATTCACAGTCTTCCAGTATCCCAGGATGTTTGCACCTTCCCTGTAAACCTCCCCTTGCAGGGTGAGTGGGCTAGCCTCGGCCCAAACTGTCTGCTCCAGATGCATGCTCTAGCGCCCCCAGCTTTTGGCCTGGGCCACTGCAGGCATGTGACTGCATTCCGGAATCAAAAGTGAACATTTGTTCACTTATTTATTGGTTTAATCTATGCAGTTTAGACTAACTTGAGATGACTGAATTGACTCAGCCTTGGGTTTTTGACTGCCTGTACTTAGCCATGAGGTTAGAAAGCAAAATGTGTAATAAGAGAAAGATCCTAAGCATCTTTAAACATGCATAGCTTTATTGGCCATGTCTCCATATGTTTAACAGTTCTTTTGTATGTAATATGCATCTTAGTTGAGCTTATTATTACTTACCAGGGGGGAAAAAAAAAACAACTTTGTGCATGGGATGGAGTCATAACACCTGAAACATACTTGTTTTGTAATATTTCTTCACCACAGAATCATAGAAAATTGGAAGGGACCTTAGGAAGTCATCTAGTCCAACCCCCTGTTCAAAGCAGGACCATCCCCAAGCCAAGATCATCCCAGCCAAGGTTTGTCTAGCTGGGTCTTAAAAACCTCCAAGGATGGAGATTCCACAACTTCTCTGGGTAACCTGTTCCAGTGTTTACTACCATCCTAGTGAGAAATTTTTTCCTAATATCTAACCTAAACTTCCCTTGCTGCAGACCATTGCTCCTTGTTCTGTCATCTGCCACCACTGAGATCAGTCCAGCTCCATGATGTCTGGCAGACTTAGATAATGACACAAAGATCTGGTTGTGACCTTGAAATCAAGTAAATGACAGCACAACACAACAAAGTCAATAGGAAAACAACAGACAAGGACAAGAGGACCTTAAGGATGGATTGGACATAATGCCATCAGCTTTTGCAGCCATTTATAACAGTAACAACAGTATTGACTTAAGGCCTATCTTTCCCCCTCCAGATTTCACTAAGGGACAATTAGGTCACTACAGGCATAATTAAGGTGTAATGAATGTACATCTCCCTTTGCCTGGGTTGTGCCAGAAATACACTGCATTATATACAACCTTCCAGAAGCCCAGCTGGATGTGGTCCAAGGTGTTGCCTCATATATAGCAATGATAAAGAGATCTCTAGACAAAGACTAGGGAAAGTGCTTATCTAAAATGAACAAGCAAGGAATGAGTAGACAGATTCTGTATGAGAGAGTTCTGCTTTTTCAATGAAACATGACAACTTACAATAGTGAATGTCAATTAATTTAGGGGCTATAGGCTTTACAGGCAGGATAGAGAAGGAAGGAAAGGCAGGGGTGTGGCACTGTATGTCAAGGAGCACTACACTTCCTCTGCCAGCAAAATGGGGTCAGAAGAAGGGCAGGCTGAAGTGCTCTGGGTCAAGATTCAAGGGGGCTGTGGGGAGAGCGATTTGACAGTGGGGGTCTACTACAGACCCCCCAACCAAGGGGAGGAGCTGGACCAGGAATTTTCAGGCCAGCTTGCAGAGGCACTTAAGGCAAGAGATGTAGTTGTCATGGGTGATTTTAATTACCCAGACATCTGCTGGGAGGAACAGTCAGCCAGGACGGACCGTTCCAGGAGGTTCCTGGCTGGGATACAGGACCTCCACTTAATTCAGGAAGTGCATGGTCCCACCAGAGGAAATGCCCTGTTGGACCTGGTCCTAGCCACAGGCGATGACCTGGTGAGGGGCCTCCAGGTCCTTGACCACTTGGGTGATAGTGATCATCGCTTGCTGGAATTCACCATCCAGCGCAGGGTGTCAAGGGCCTGCAGCAAGACGGTAGCCCTAGACTTTAGGAGGGCCAACTTCAACAAGTTGAGGACACTAGTGGGAGAGGCACTGGGGTCCTTGAGGGCAGGGGAACTCAGTGTCCAGGACGAGTGGTCATTCCTTAAGGAACCGATACTCAGGGCCCAAGGGGTGTCCAACCCAACAAGAAGCAAGGGGGGCAAGAGTGCCCGAAAGCCCCCCTGGCTCACCAAGGGCATTCGGGAATGCCTGCTTGCCAAAAAGGCAGCGTATGCCCAGTGGAAGGGGGGTGCCTCCCCTGCTCGGGCCTGTAGGGGGGCTGTCAGGAAAGCTAAGGTGGACATAGAGCTAGGACTAGCATCCAAGGTCAAGGATAATAAAAAATCCTTTTTCAAATATATAGGGAGGATGAAGAAGGCAC
>NW_017728925.1:5603914-5625217 GCF_001723895.1 Crocodylus porosus
AGCAGAGTCCCCCAGGGCTCGGTCCTTGGGCACGCGCTGTTCAATTTCTTCATCAGTGATCTGGACAATGGGGTGAAAAGCAACCTGTTTAAATACGCTGATGATACCAACATTTGGGGTGAGGTGAGCATGCTAGTAGGGAGAGAAAGATTGCAACAAGACCTGGATAGGTTACAGGAGTGGGCTGACATAAACAGGATGCATTTCAATACTGACAAGTGCAGGGTGCTGCACTTGGGCAGTAGTAACCAGCAGCACACTTATAGAACGAGAAACTCCCTTCTTGAGAGCATGGAGGCAGAAAGGGATCTTGGAGTCATTATTGACTCCAAGATGAACATGGGCCGACAATGCGAGGTCACGGTTGGTAGGGCTAACCGCGCCTTGTCGTGCATCCACAGGTGCATCTCAAGTAGAGCCAGGGAGATGATCCTCCCTCTCTATGCGACGCTGGTCAGGCCACAGCTCTGGCCGCATCCAGTTCTGTGCACCCCATTTCAGGAGGGATGTGGACAACATTGAAAGGGTCCAGGGGAGGGCCGCCTGCATGATCCGGGGACAACAGGGCAGGCCCTATAATGAAAGACTGTGGGACCTAAACCTGTTCAGCCTTCACAAGAGGAGGCTGAGGGGGGACCTGGTGACTGTCTATAAACTCACTAGGGGGGACCAGAAGGGTTTGGGGGAGACACTGTTTCCCCTAGCACCCCTTGGCATATCAAGGAATAATGGACACAAGTTACTGGAGAGTAGGTTTAGATTAAACATCCACAAGAACTACTTCACAGTCAGGGCGGCTAGGATCTGGAACCAACTTCCAAGGGAAGTGGTGCTGGCTTCTACCCTGGGGATCTTTAAGAAGAGGCTTGATGCCTACCTGGCTGGCCTCATTTGAGTCCAGTTTTTTCTCCCGCCCAGGCAGGGGGTCGGACTTGAAGATCTACAAGTTCCCTTCCAACCCTACTTCTATGAATCTATGATTCTATGAATTAAAGAAGGCCAAACCTTGGTGGGTTGAAGTTTGATTTGGTGCAGAATCCTACTGTAGTTTTCAAATAAGGATGTATAGAAGCTACAGTTGGATCTTGGTCTGGATGGTAGTTTCTGTAGTCTAATGGTTTCCATGCAGCTCATTTTAAAGACTGGAGTCCTTGGCAAACTTGTGGTTGAGATCTAGGTTCAGACTTGAATTCTTTTCAAATCTAACATTTCATAGATTGTTTGTATCCAGGGTTTATGGCTTTTACCAGACCCTCTCACAAACTTACAAGTGTTTTACTTCTGCAAAACTGGGGCTAGAAGACTTATGCAAATTTTTTTGGTGAGGTTGTTGACACCGTCTGCTTGTGGTCATATGAGAATTACCAGGAAAAACAGTCTCTCATATTAATCATGAACTTTTCTTTTCCTATTTCAAATCCCATTTCTTGTCCAGAATTTAAACAGTTTCTGATCTCACATTCTCCCTTTTCATCTGACTGCAGTTTTTTTCTTTCCCACATTATAAGTCTTGCATATCTATCACATAAAACAGAAGAGTTATTAGATCTGATACAAGAAGCTAATTAATGGGATAGCCCATTTAATGTTAAATGAATTATTTGACGATCATTTATTGGCACACACTCCTTGCATCTGAGAGATATTTGAAATCACAAAAAGCACAATTCCTAATCAACATCAAACAAATACAGTGGCCTCAGCCATAAGACATTTTGCAGCTGTCTTTTTATAAGGTACATATCCAGATGGCCTAGCAAATGATTTCATGTAATAGGATACTGCATTTCTCAGAACAGGGACATGGTCATTTTTTCCAAGAAAATGTCAGCAGAACTATCATGGTTTTTTTTCGCTGAGTATTTCTAGTCCTAAATAATAAATATTGTAGAATCATGTTTAATGTCAGAAGACATTCTAGTAGAGGCACTTCATGTTTTATTTGTTAGAGTGGCTCCTAGTAAACTAGTTCTCAGGATTTCCACCCTAATTAGCAATTGCCAGAATTGCCCTAGGTTGGAGAAATTGGGATAACATCAGCTGTTGAAAATCAGTGTAGGTGCATGGACTTCAAGTATGATGAACCACGGACATAAAACAGCGGGAATTGCTCAAGCAGTTTCTGCTGTCTGTTGGGATGCAAGAGACATCAGTATCTCTGCAATAGTTTCTGTTGCTTATTATGAATAGATAATCCCTATGTGGGATGATATCTGCAACAGGAAGGGAGAGGCAACATGCTGTTTTTACTACAAGTAGGATGCTTGTTCTAAATACGGTACACAGTTTCACTTTAAAGTTTTGGAACTGGGTTTATTTGAGGAAGCCTTTGTATTGAGGAAATGGAACAGCCTACAGGGCAAGGTGGACTCACTGCCACCTACGCATTTGTATTTATGAGTCACTTGATGTTTAAGCCAGCTGCTGACATTACTTATTTTCAGAAGTCTGTCAAGTTGTTTTTTAACATGTACTTGAGGACCGAAGTCACTTATTCATGGTATCCTAGGTGATGGTTTCTTGTCAGCCTTCCACAACAAAATAGTTGTGGAATCTTTTGGACCAATTTCCCCTCCCTCTGACACCAGGGAAATTACTTTTAATTACATTTAACAATGTAGAAATAAAGCCCGTTAATTTCTAAGTAATTGTTACTGGATGCAGATTTTATCCAGAAATGAAGACTTCTAGATCTCATAAAGGTTTTCTTGGAAGCAAGTCTAGCCTAATTTGTTTTTTTTCCCCCAGAAATCATCAAGAAAATGCTGGAAATATTCTCTGTACAACTGATCAATGGGCAAAGAAAATGGCTGTGTAGATAGTGGGGCCTGGGGAGAAACTAACAAATGTAGATTAATCTGTGTGACTTCCTATGCGAAAAACAGAATGTCCTTACCCAGGAGAAACTTTCCATCACCAGTCCTCCTGTACAATATGAAGCATCTTAACAAGAAAGAAGCAAAATTCAACATCCTGCTTGCCATCAGACATCTTAGAGGTAAACAGACTGCTCCAACTTTTATCCGAGCCTAATTTGTATTAAATGAACTTTTCCACCTGGGAGAGCTTATACCACCCTCCAGCTCTCCTGTGCAATAGGAAGTTTAATTTCTACCTGGGAGAAATTTTACAACTTTTGCATTCTTTTTGCCTGAGAAAGGGTGCATGCGCCCAAAAGCTTTCAAATAAAGATTTTTTTTTTCCCCTGCAACTATCTAGTTGGTCTAGTAAAAAATATCGCCTCTAACATACTGCCTGCTTTATGCAAAAAGCAATAATTTATCATATATTAGATGTGGGGTGAATTCCTTAAATGTTGGGACTGAATTGATAACCTAGGAGGTCCCATCCTATCCTCAGTTCCTAAGAACAAAGGGGGATTATATCACTCTTTATGCTTAAAAATATATTCTTATGTTAGAGAGCAAATCACCAGCAATTGATTGTCAGTCAGCAGTCTGAATATCAGAAAAAATGTTCTGATGGTAAAATCTATAAGGCTGTGGCTGAAATCTTGTTATAACTTGAATCATTTTAAACTGGATTACACAAATCCATTATAAAAACACTGCTTTTCCATGAAATGTTTTAGCTAAAGATATATTTACATATGAAGAAGCTGAGACATGGTGAGGTAAAGGTGCAGATCTGTAGTAGGACTTAGGTGCTTAAAGAGGGTCTTATAAGACATTCAGGCACTGTAGCAGGCCTAGGCCCCAAGGGCAGCCATGATGCTCCCTGGTGGCCATGTGACTCCTACTCCCACCCTGGCTCTTCAGGGTCCCTCACTTTTTTCCCTGACCTGCCACACCTTCATGTATCCTATAGTGTATAGGGAGGTTGCCTTCAGGGTCCCAAAGTAAGCCTCAGTTCCCCAGCCAGGTGATCATTGCAGTGTCTACCTGGCCCCAGTGTTGTCCCCCAGGCACTGAATTGTGGCCTTAGGGCACCTGTCACCTTGTGGGCTTTTTTTGTGGCCCCTGTCCTCCCTATAGCCACCCCCATATCTCACAGATCATAGAATCATAGAAGTAGGGTCGGAAGGGAACTTGTCGATCTTCAAGTCTGACCCCCTGCCTAGGCAGGATAAAAAACTAGGCTCAAATGAGGCCAGCCAGGTAGGCATCAAGCCTCCTCTTAAAGACCCCCAGGGTGGGAGCCAGCACCAGTTCCCTTGGAAGTTGGTTCCAGATCCTAGCCGCCCTGACTGTGAAGTAGTTCTTATGGATGTCTAATGTAAACCTCCTCTCCAACAACTTGTGTCCATTATTCCTTGTTATGCCAGGGGGTGCTAGGGGAAACAAGGTCTCCCCCAAACCCTTCTGGTCCCCCCTAGTGAGTTTATAGACGGTCACCAGGTCCCCCCTCAGCCTTCTCTTGTGAAGGCTGAACAGGTTCAGGTCCTGCAGTCTCTCATTGTAGGGTCTGCTCTGTTGTCCCAGGATCATGCAGGTGGCCCTTCCCTGGACCCTCTCAATTTAGTCCATGATGTTAGCCTTGCTCCATGCACCAGCCTGTACAGGCTTCAGCCCTCTTGACTTTGGCCTGCTAGCTGGTGTAGCTGTGACTCCTAAGCGTAGGGCTACTTGTTCTGGCCTGACTTCTTAGTCCCAGCCTTTTTGCAGTTGTGCCTCACTTTCTCGGGGCACAGGCTCTAGCCCTCTCAGCTCCGGACTGCTCCCCTGTCTTGCTCTTGAGGCTTGGGCTGTGGCCCTCTTAGCTCTCACCTGCCTGTCTCACTCTTACCCCTCTTGTGGGGCTTGAAACCCCAGCACCCTGGTATGGCTTCCAATCCTCCCCGACAGTCACAATCCGGTCCACCGGTATCCGACTCAGATGGAACACAAACACAAGCACCCGTTTCCAACTAAACATCTCCCTCACTCTGGGTCAATCTCACCCTTCAAGCTGTACTTCCCATCAAGTGCTCAGCTCCCTGCTCCCATAGATGACTAAATTTCTACCTCTGGGTATGCCCAGACCATCTTCTACCTTGGCAGATCTTAGAAGGTCTGTACCTAGCTCATGTGTAGGTCAAAGTAGATGTACCTCTGCCTAAATCCCTGACTTGGCTCTGAGTTGGAGACTTTCTCAGAGCAGCCCCAACATGCACGGGCAGGATAACACCAAATACAGCGGCCACAGACACTTTCATTCAAAAATGCTTGTAGTGGAGCTGCCTGTCTGTAATGGGGCCTTTCCCCTTCCATTATGAAAGAGAAAAGGGAAGGACACGTAAAAAGGGACAATTCAGGCTAGGAAGCAGCAGCAAAAGGGGTAGGAGTCTCCAGCTGTGAGAGAAGAACCTGCTAAGGAAGAGGCAGGAGGCTCCAGCCTTGAGAGGACAGCCTGCTAGCAAAAGTGAGGCCCAGAGCACAGAGAAAGACAAAGGTGCCTGACACTGTGAGCAGGACTGAAAGAAAAGCCAGAGGCTGGAAGAAGCCCAGGAGAGGGACTGCAATTGGCCTGAGGAAAGGTCCCAGAAGAACCCATCTGGGACTGGATGAGCCTTGGGAATGGCCACTGCCTGGGAGACCCAACAGTGGAGAAAAGATGTTGTGAGGTGTGGAGCAGCTGCAAAGGGAATATAGGAGGCTGCCTCTATAAGAAGCCCAGTCATGGTCCTGGCCAGGAGATGCTCTGTAGCTCATGGAGCAGCAAGGCTTGGCTGGTGGTAAGTGGGGACATCGACTAGGACAGGTCCAGGGTGAAGGGGGGACTCTAAAAGCTTCACCCCAACTCACAAAGGTACTGGTGCCTGCACGTGCCAGCTCCCTCAGACTCAGTTCCTTTCTCAGGCTGAAGCCATTCAGATCCACCTTTCTATACATCCAGAATAGTTTCCTAATGCCTGGGCTATGGGGTAACTGACTCTAGAGTTTATTGCTGTGACCATTTCTGTGGATTATGCACACTTACATTTCCTGTGATGAAGCGTATTTCAGGAAGGCTGGGCAAAGCTGGGTTGCGGTGAGAGGAGCTAGGTGGTATACATGCATAAACACCCAGAGCTGGAAAGCATCATCACACCTGTGTGGGCAGATCATTATGACACAGCACTGCATTGCCCAAGATAGAAGCACAGGGCCAGATGTGCTGTAGCTGGTGCAACCAAATGTAGAGGTGCTGGCCAACTTTCTTTTGGCTCACCCTTGCAGGATGGCATGAGTTTGTACTGTACCTATTCACCTTTGGGGTTTCTGCCAGGGCAGAGGGCATGGCTGATTCCCCTCAGCAGAGACTCCCAAAGAAACACATCCCCTTTCAGACGGTTTGGGCAGCACTGGATCCTTTCTTGACAAAAGGAAGATTTCACTTTCTTCCTTCCCTTGAAGGTCTAAAGAAAACCTGATGTTAAGCTGTGTTTTTTAAAAAATGGTTCTCCACTGTCCTTTTCCTTGAACTCCCTCCTGTTGGAAGCACTGAACTGCCTACATTGTGCTGCAGGTTGCAGATCCTCATGGTTCAGTGAAAAGGCAGCAGTTCAGCAGTCAGAGGAGGGAGTTCAGAGGCAGGTGGCAGTGGCTCTACAGATATGCAGATAGTGGGGTATGTAAGGTGGGTTTGGTTTTACAAATCTGGCACAGTCACCAGGCCCTTGTACCAAAAGTGTTGCTGAAAAAAAATGGTCTTGTTTTATGCACATGTGCCACAGTGGGGTACAGAGCACTGGTGTACTACCACCACAAACCAGCAAGTCTTTCCAGCAAGTAACAAGTATTTTGCTACCCACCCTTTTTGACACTGGTGCCATTGATGATGTGCGGCATTAATGATGCCACACACAAGAAACTCATTCAAATGGTGCTTCTTGAAGGTTAGTGAGAGTTTTTAGTTTGTATACCCCAATATTTGAGCATTGAGTGTTTTCAAGGTCTGGGCAAACATTTATGCAGCTTGAATGATAGAAATTTTGGCAGGGAAATTTCAATTTTTCCATTATATGCAGCTTTTAGGAAAAGCCCAGTGGCAATTTTATGTGTAAAAGTTTCTGAAACATTTTTTTCAAAACAATTTTAATGAAAGTTGTATTAAAATTGGTGCTGCACATTTTTGTTTCCTGAAAAATGCAGTAAACTGAAATTGTGTTTGAAATGGCTACTGAACAATTACTGTTTTCCCAAACATTTTTCACGTTCAAAGTTCTGCATGCTTTGGGTTTTTTTCTTTTCTTTTTTGATTACACAAAGAATCTTTTGGGAAAAGTCCCATCCCCCAAAATTCAGCAAGTTTCATTTGTTTTTAAATGAGATGTTACCCAACTTCTTTCTATTCAGCATCTCTCATGTTCACGCTCAATTTACAGTCAATGCTCTCTGATGCAAGTTCTTTCTTTTGCGGACTTACACAAGTCATTTGCTGGCCTTTTGCCAGCGTAGACAAAACATGCCCATGTGCATAAAACAAATTCCCTACATCAGGATGCCATGCTATTTTCTTTAAAGTTTGTAATACTTAAATTATTATCTTTCAGTACGAACTGGATACTGTAGTCCTTTTAGACTAGATCTTTTGTTCCATGTGCAGGTTACAAAACAGTTATAGGAAGATATAATTTCTCAGTGGCTGGGACTTTCCTTTTGCTGTGTTTTTAAAGGGCCCAAGAAGGCAGAAACATAATCCACGAATGGGCCTCTTAAGTAGTTCAGTAATGTATGTAATAATAATATCTAATATAGATCTTGATATATTTTATTGTATTGCTCATTTGTTTACAGGCAGTCAACTTACAACGTTTCAAGTTACAATGTTTTGTACATACATCTATAAATTGACACTCTGTTTCAACTTTATGACATCAGTTTTGACTTTACAATGCTTGATCTGATGCAACGCTGTGTGAACGAACAAGTTCACTACATCACCCATCTCCCTGGAGAACATCTGGCCAAACTTGCTTGGACACTTTCTTTAAGAAAGAGGACAAGACTCCAGAAAAACCTGCAGCCAAGACTCCTGACGAGACTCCAGACAAGAACCCTTCAAAAAAGTCCAACTAAGAGCCCTTTGAATAGTCCAGCAAAGTCACCTCTAAGAAGTCCTTCCAAATCAATATGATTGCTATTTACAATATAAATACATTAATGTAGATATATTACTCATCTATAATTGATTGAGTACAAAATTCTGGATTATTTTTGGTGAAAATAGGGTATCGGGCCTTGGTTCAGGAACCAATTTCCCTTTTACAACATTATTTCCTATGGGAAAATTGGTTCCAAGTTACAAAGTTTTGAGACACAGTTTTTGGGAACCAACTGTGTCACAAGTCTGAGGACTGCCTGTACATATTTACTTCCATCAATACTTTCAATAATAGTAGTAATAAATGTAATATTTTATTTTATGTATGTGTAGAAAAAAGTCACTGAAATGTTTCCCAACACAGAAGTTGATATTTTTCAGGGAAAAAAATGTTTCTTTCCCTAATAACATTTAGTAAAACAGAGAAACTTGAAAAAGCACATCTTCTCCTATCAAGAAAATAGTTTGACATTTCAAAATTCAACAGTATGTTTCAACTGAAAAAATATAAAACTATTTGCTTCAGTCTTTCCAAATGGAAATATTTTGAAAGTTCTTGTTCTATGGAAATTGTTGCTATTTTGACTTACCACCCATCTCAAGACTAAAAAAATGAATGCTGAAATATCAGTTTTCTATGAAATGGTGATTTGCGTTTTTGAACTATTCATGATTTAAGTCTAAGAATTTCCCTCCTTCATCCTTAAAACTAGAGGATATGAAACCTGAATGCATAAAAGGCAGAATATTTTGCAAACGTTCATTTCTGTCTTCTTGTACAATATGAGATTTGGAGTGCTCCAAATTTTACAGTTTTTTAAATCCAGGTATAAATGCAGAAAAAAATATTCACAAGTGTGGCAATACTTTCCTTGTTGTTTCTGTTTTGTATTTTTAACCCAACTTTAAAAAATATGGCTGGGGTCTAGATGTATCCCATCATACTGAGATAAGACTGTCTGTTTGATTGAGGAATGGGATTTAGTTTCCAATTCAGTCTTTTAACTGTAACTCTTTTCTCTCAGTCTCTCTCTCTGCAGTACATGCTAATAGCTGGGAACCATCGGCTTCAAAATTTGAGTGGGAAAAACTGATCTCACTTTTTACTAAGAAGCTTAGAAAGAACTTCTCTGAACAACTGATTCCATTAACAGCCTTTGTAGGCTTCTTGAGGCATGGGATAATAATGCTTGAGATCAAAGATAGTGAAACGGGAAAAAGTGGCCTGCTGATTTGTTGTGGTATGACAAATCTTTTGTCCCTGTGTGTATAGCTGGATGTTTATAGCATTCTAGTAAAGACTCTGCTTATCTCAATGTTATGAGTACTCTGCTCAGAAACACTCAGCTTTTCTTCTAGGATTGCCAGCATTGTCTACTTTTTTTCACTGGACAGATATATAGTCATGATTATTTCAGCATTTGTATCCTGTTTGACATGTTTCCCAAGGGGAAAAAAGGCACCAAAGAAATATAACCTCAGACTTGAAATTCTGAAGCAATGTTTAACTCTTTGGTTTTAACTAAATAAATTCCTCATTTTTAGGAGCTGGGAAGGGAGAAGAAATACTGGTCTATAAAACCAGGATGTGTTTGTGGGTAAGGGAGTAGCTGGGGATTTGGCAGATGCTGGGAACAGTTCTTGGTTGTGCTACCAGTTGCCTGGAGAGCCTGGGCCAAATCACGGTTAATCTCTGTTTCAATCCCCATTTGGGGATAAAAATCATTATGTCAGCTCCCATACACATTATGCAAAACATTATGCTTCTCGCACCTTTTAACAGCGTGTATATTAAGTGCCTTTTATTCTTCCCTAACTTCTATTTCATTGTAATTCTTTCACCCTTATGCACACATGATTTTTCCTTATGGATTCTCCTAACTCCTCATCCTTTCCCCAGCACAAGTGGATATAGTTGTAAATATTTTGTATAGTAATCAGTTTTGTTAGAAGACGATCGTTTAGGAGAGGGCCATACACCAAAGGGGAGCGAGAGAAGCCAGTCATCTCCTGGGTGCATGAGGGAGGCAGAGTTAAGGTGGCAGCATGTGGTCTGTGATGGACAATGGTTGTATTACTAGCAGCCAAGTACCTTTTTGTGTGAAGGAGCAGAGGGTATATATTCTTAGAGGACTTAACTGTTTTATCCATTTTTGTCAGCTTCTGTCAGGTGCTCTTTGAGCATTTAGCAGCTTGAGCTGCTTCACAACAAATCTTTTATTTATTTCCTAGGTAGATGTTAGTGTTTAACTGGGGTAGGATGGGTATAAGTGCAGCTACTGATGGAGAAGATGTTAGCACCAGCAGCTGTGCATAGACGTCTATGCCTCAGCAACTGTTCTAGTTTAAAAGGTAAGAAGAAACTTAAATCTGAATCTTTCCCACATTGTTGTTTATGGCATGAATGAGGCTGGGTTGTTCCACGCAGGCCTGTTCTACTGTTAAACTCCAGAAGTGTCTAAGTAATGTTTGTTGGAGGGATTCCTTTGGTCAGCCCATTTATTGTTATTCTTTAGCTGCCCCATGTCACAGCTGTCATGGCAGATGTTGAGACAGAGATAGTTGTATGCTCTGCCCAACCTCATCAGTCAAACTGGAATGTACTCAACACCCCAACCAACCCAGCAAGTGAGAATGTACGGCACAAAAATGTTCAGTCCTAATGTGAATTATAGTTAAATGTCACTTTGATCCAACATCAAACAAACAAAAAAAACCACCGCCCGTTTCCCGGAACCTATTCAAGAAGCTTGTTTGTGCCAAATGTTTGTCATGGCTAGGTAACATTTTTAAGAAGCACTGGCTAACCAAGAGAAAGACTGGCTATGACAAAAAAAATCCTCCAGATCTCTTATTCTAAGACGTCTTATTAAAAGGTTACCTGGAACATTTAAACAACTTTAAAACAGCTCTAAGTAAAATTTCACCCTGCAAGGCCACCAGCATTCATAGGATGCCAGCAATTTTGGCTGACAGTAAGCCCAATTTAGAATTCAGTCTCAACCAAGAAATCAGACTGGGTGCTCCCTATCTGCTGTGCTGTCTTTGACACAATTCTGGACCATGCTTTATGGAAAGTGTACTCTTCCTCCAACTTGCCTGCAATACGCGTAGAGAGACTTTCCGTAGCTTGACTGGACATTCCATTTTTCTAGGTTGCTCACTCAAGTATGAGGCAATGCAGCTGCGAGCATTTACTGGAAAACAGAACTAGGTTCAAAGGTTCTATTTGCTGTGGACAATCCTCAGCAGGGGCTTATCTGACAGCTATGTAGACCTCTCGAGTCTGAAGTTGGTGGGCAGATGTTACAGAGATATAAAAAGTGTCCAGTATTTCAAACCTCCAATTTTGCCAAAAAAAAAACTAACAGAAAAGTCTTACTTTTGGCATCATGACATTTCTAGTTGAAAGAGGGTTTTTTTTTTGTTTGTTTGGGTTTTTTTTTTTTAACTAACTAGTTCCATCTTTATTTAACTTTGGGAATGAAGCAGTGAGGGAAATGGGACTAGGGCTAGGAGCAGACGTTGCATTTGTTCCTGGGTAAATTTATTGCAGATCAAAAATGTCCTGTGATTGGCATGAATGCACATTGTCCTTCTAATTATGGTTCGGAGAGTGCAATGCTGCTTTTCTGCCATTGATTCAGTACAGTACTTTGCAATTTCCTAGGGTACACTGTTACTACTTCTTACTTGGAAACTTGTTTTTTTAGGCTTTATCCGAAGGACAGTGGAAATGGATGTACTGGGACAAACACAAGCACAAATTCTCCAAGGGCAAATGTGACGTCTGTTCCTAGGCTGAGTGTAGCAGAAGTATACTTAGTAGGGCTGTGAGAAACAGCACTGTTTTGTTTCAACTTCCATGTCACCATTTCAATGGGACAGTGTTTCCTTTCGAGTTTCATTTAATTTTGAAGTGCTCTTCTGTTCCATTTCATTGAAACTGTTTTGCTGTTTTGACGACGTTTCAACATTTTGCCCATAGGCTATAATGGGGAAGCATGAAACTGCCTGTAACTTAGCTATTTTTTGGCAGATTTGGATGAATACAGCAGGGATTGAACCTCCTTCTGAGGACATAAAACCTGCCAAGTTTCAAGGAGATGGGTTTAGGGGTTTCTGGGAAACTGCACCTCAAACTGCTCACAAGCAAAACTCATGTCACGTGTATATGTTAAGGCGCAGCAGGGTGAAAACTGCAGGCATGGTAGCTCCTGCTGAGGCCATGAAACTTGCCAGCTTTCAAGGAGATAGGTACAGGGGTTTCTGGGAAACTGCACCTCAAGTTGCTGACAAGCAAAACTCGTGATGTGTGACTGTGTGTGTGTTAAGGTGAATCCTCACAGGTGCTGGGGCCTCTACACAACATGGTAGTGTGCCCCAGTGAGGCCTCTCCTTCTCCCCTACAGCCTCAGTTCAGTCCACCACTTTAAATGACAACAGTTAAAGTAATATCTTAATGAGCAGCAGCACAGTAGCACCAGCAGCATCTCAAGCAGCCGAACTATGACAGAGCCCTTCTTTCCTCTCCTGCAGGAGCTTCTTCTCCAGCAGCTTCCAGAGAACTTTCCCTGCCAGCCCCAGCCCCAGCCCAAGCCCCGGGGCTTAGATGTGCCCAGGGCCCTGCCTTCTTCCGGTCAGGTGCTAGAGGTGTTGGTCTAAGGACATGGCACTGGCAGACAAGGTTCTTTGGCATTTCAAGGTCCTTTGGCATCCCTGTGGTGCTCATGTGTTTTGATCCCTTGCCCCAGCTGGTTTTGGCTCGGCAGTGCAGGCAGACAGCATATGTGGGATCATCTGCCAGCTCAGAATGATCCCAGACCATTTCTGGGGTGTGGATGCATGTGTGGATGCTGCAATTTCCTCCTCCTCAGCAGGCAGAGGCACAGCAACAGGAGGAGTGGACTCTGCTGAGCCACTTGCCTCCACGGCCTCTACCTTGGCCTCTTATGAAGTGCCTTCTGGGGAAGAAGACCTGGCTCTAGGGGAAACTTGAGGGGTGTGGAGTACAAACTCAGCTGATTTCCCCCTCCTTCCCTAAGATTTCCCTTGCTAGGGCACTCAGATCCAGCTCCAGCTCTTCCTTTGGCGCTGGAAGGCTCAGCATGGGAAGTAAAGTGGGGGTGGAGGAGACTGTCATGCTGGTACTGCTGCTTGTTGTCATGTTGGTGGTGTGGGGGGGTTATGGCTTGTGCTCTTAGAGGGGATGTAGACTCAAGCACAGGCAGTGGCACTAACACTGCTCCCCTTGCCTTGCTGCCTGTACTAGTGGAAGCTTCAGGCCTGTTTGTTGTAGCAAAGAGGTTGTCTTTCTGTTTTTTTTTGGGGGGGGGGCTGAACTTACACCTCCCCCTCTACCCCCTTTTCCATCCCTCCCTGAAGTCTTGTCAGCTGCCTTTCCAGGATGCTTCATTGTGTTTTTCATAGTGTCCTGTCTTTATAAAAATATATAAATGTATGTGCCCTCCTATATAAATTGTATACTATAATATGCAAGATATAAATGTATAAAAATAAAAATATATGAATATATATGTGCCCTCCTATATAAATTCTATAGTATAATATTCAATACAATTATGAAACTGAAAAAAATAAATCAATTAATATACTAATAAAATAAAAGGGTCTAGAAAGAAAGCATACGGTATTATGGAATCTCACTTGCTGGGCTAGCAAATAGGAAATTAAATCAATGGTAGTAATAGCCTTTATTGTCTAATGCTCCTGAGCTTCTGGAAGATAGCTCAGTAACTGACCCCAAGGCAGAAAGCAGACCTGTTCAAACAATGCCCCCTGTTTATGATATTTTTCCATCCCGTCCCCAGAGCACTGGGATTGGAAGGGACCTCAGGGAAGGATCACAGTCACTGACCAGCTACACAGTCTCTGTCAGAGCAGTCTTTCCCCCCTCTTCCCCTTCCCTCTCCTTATTTTCCTTATTGCCTCCTTATTTTCCTTGTTGCCTCCTTATTGCCTCCGTTTCCCTGCAGGCAAGCTCTGCTTCAGCTTCAGCTTCAGAGAAATGTTTTGACTGCCCTTGTTTCATTTTGAGGCTGTTCCGAAGCCCTTCATTTCATTTTGATTTCTCTGTTTTGAGCTTGAAACGAGTCGAATTAGTGTTGAAATGAAACAGCTGGCAAAATTTTACACAGCCCTAATGCGTAGAAGCAGGTGGAGCTGGCAGTCTGTGCCTTAGTTATTGTTTTATATGGCTAGTGCAACATTACCAAGCTGGTCAAAGGAGGCAGCACCTATTGTAAGACACCTGCAGGGGCAACATAGATGAGGCAGGGAATTAGGTAAATAGCTTGATTTAAAGAGCTAGGGCCATGTGCTTGGCTTTTAAGGTCAATGGAGAAACTTCTCTTAGCCACCATGGGAACTGGGTGAGGCTTCAGGGGAAGATCTAGTTTCTGGTCCTGCTTTGCCACTGATCTTACTATGTGTGCATGGCTGGGTGCATTTATTTGCTCTGGGTCTCCATGTTCCTGTTGATAATGCTGGGATAAGAATAATGTTCATACAGTAGTTCACAGCTTTGATGGTAGAGTTATTTAGGCAACATTCACAATGTTTTTTGTATAAGCTAATCAGTAGGTATTTGCCCCATTCCAGTATACTGGCTACAATGATAAATCATGGGGGGTTGTTGTCAGCTGGTAGTTGTTGTCATCAGGTCCCTGAAAGCAAATTATAGCTTTATTATGCATATAGTTGGCTCTACATTACCCACTGTACAAATTCAAGAACCCGTGACAGCTAATAATACAGAAATTCAAATTGATAACAGTAAATCAACCCACACAGCTAGATGATAATGTTTCTTGAAGACAGATATTGGCTATATTAAATCAAGAAACTGAAAAAGCTTTTCTTAATCTTAGAAACTGAAAGTGGGAAGCATCACTGCTCCTATGACTTGACTAGATGGTGCAAGTGGTTTTAAAAAAAAGTCTGGGGGAATCCTCAGTTAATTTCTGACTTTTGCAATGTAAGATATACTTGGCATGTGGGTGTCTTGGGTGAGATTGACTAGGTGTAATTTGTTAAATACAAATTTCATTTGTATTTTTATTTTTCTTGTACTTCTGCCACCTTTGTCAGGCAATCAGACATTATGAGCAGCTAGCATACGAGTGAGCTTGTTTGTAGTGAATTTCAATGTCTTTTTTTTTAAATTATATTCAGGAATTACAGGACCCATCCCAAGGCAGACTATAACAGCTCAAGAAACAGAGATGCATGACTGTAATCAAGAATTGGATCAATAATATTAATTCAAGAAACTAATGCAGCTCATAGTAATTTAAAGTATAATCCTGTAAATTAGAATATCCTGGATAGAAAAAAAAATATTTCTCAGTGCTCCCTTCTACTGCTATTCCATTAGCATCTAGCATTTCCAGCAGCACATGAATTCCTTAATTAGAAGTAGAGGGTAGTCTCTGGATTCCAAGTTGAAACAAACAGACACAGTGAGATAAGCCCTAAAAGGCAGGCAATTGAACAGTATGCATTTACAAAGACATGCATGCAAGCAGAGATAAAGAAATACAGACATATGCATTGCCATCTTAGGGCTATGCCTTCAAAATCAGCTGTCTAAGCATCATCTGAAAATTTTTAGATGCTTGGATCTATTATACTAACAATTTTTTTTTTTGCATCTGTGAACATAAGAATACTCTCCCCCAATTGACAGTTTTGTACATTTATACCGAGATACCCATTTTCATGTTGATTAGTGATGAGTGTCAGTGAAACACTGGACCATGCAAAGAGACCTACTGGATCTCCAGAAGTATCTTAACAAGCCAGGCTGCTTGACTGTATTGCAGCGATTGGTTATGTTAAAAGAGGTAGATAAGGCTGAAGAGAAACTACCACGTTGCATTAGCCAGAGGGCTCTGGGCTAGGGGCAGACATTCAAAAAGCCTGAGCCTGAATTGATTCAGTCTTTGCAGGTTAGTCTAACTTGGCTAGGCTGAACTGGTTTGAAATTGGACAGACATTCTCTCTGGACTGGGGAAATTCAGGCACATGCCTGCAGTGGCTCAGGCTAGAAGCCAGGGGGCACTACTAGAGCAGCCCTCCCTTCCCTTCTGCCAGCAGCTGAGCTGAGGAGGGTATGGCCAGGCTCTGGCAGGACTGTCTCATTAGGGAGGTCTTTCTGCATGGTGGCAGGCTGGTGAAGGGGTGGCAGTGTTGCCAGCCCCAGCCCCAGATTAGCACTCTCAAGCAAGGGCAGGGTGTGGTGGTGTGTGTGTGCAGTGCATGCATCTGTTGATAAGTCTTTATCACCCGATTAGCAAAACAATAGTTTCTCTTCACATTACTTCAACTCCTCAAACAGCTTACTGCCTGACCTGTTGATTAACTCCAAAAGCCCTAAGCAGTTACTGTTCTGTCTGCTTATCCCAGTGAAATTGGAGACAGAGACACACACAGACACATTAGCTAGCAGACCACATGCTGCCCATGCTCCCTGGTGTGGCAGAGAGGAGGAGGGGATCTCTGCTTAAGCAGTGGGCAGTGAGAGGGGGGAGGGAGAGGTGGGCACAGGGAAGCCAGCAAACCCTGCTGTGCCTGCAAGTCTGTGCCAAGCTCCAGCCAGGGTGTGGAGAGGAGAGGCCAGCTCTGCTGTGGAGCAGAGATCCCTGCCCAGCCTAGAGAGCATGCTGGGATGCTGGGGAACTCTGATTTAATTTAAACTGGCAAGGGGCCTGGGGCAGACATTGCATAAACCAGTTTGAACCAAATCAGTTAAGTCTGATACGACAGTCAATTAGGCTTAACTCAAACCAGTTTCGGCCATTTTCAAACTGGTTTATATGCACTGAACATCTGTTCTATTACAGATTTAAATCAGTTTCTGATCACTTAAAATGGCTTATGTGTAATGTCTGTCTCTAGCCCTGGTAACCAGGCTGTCCTTTATGACACTACTACTGACACATTGAGTGTAGGCGGGGAAATACCACATGCCGACTGTAAAATCAGCTACAAGGTAGGGGTTCTCAATTTCTCATTAGTAATTCCAGCAGCTCATTTCATTATAGAGGTGGAGAATTATCCAGTAACTCTGACAGGACTTGAAAGACCTGTGCCTAATTCATTTATTTTCCAGCACAGATTTCCTGGATGAATTTAGGCCAGATTCATTTTTGTAAAGTAGGTACCTAAACAGGACTTTGGTACCATTTAAGTACTTAAGATGCAAACAGTCTATATAATACCACTGCTGAAGAAGCCACACAAAATTCAGGCACATAAATGTATTTAGTTTAATTACAATCCAGATAAATGGAGGTGAGGCACACATTGTAAATCTCAAGAGGGCTCAGTTTAGTAGGTGATATCAAAGCGTAAACTAAACATCAGTGGGTGTGTCTACATGTCACCACCATACAGTGACGTTGTTACTGTGCTGTGCTTCAGTACTTTGTTTTGAAAGTACTAAACATGGCACAGTAACTGCTTGTATCATGCCATAAGGGCAGCACATGCTTAGACTTTGCAGCTATGTCACTGTAGTGGTGCGCATGCCACTACAGTGGCACTACAGTTTTGTAGCTGGTGATCATGTGTAGACACACATAATCGCTATATTGCTGTAGCATGCCATACGGCAATGTAGCACATCATTATGTCACCATGGGGCGATGTGTAGATGCGCCCACCAAGTCCAGCACGAGGGATAGTACCCATGGCTGTTTTTACTCAGAAATACGGCTGGAGGGGTCACCCTTTTTTAATAATAACCTAATGGTTACAGCACTCAGAAATTGCAAATGTGGGTTCTAAGATCTCCTCACCTTGAGGGGATTCAAACCAATACCCTTCACTGCTAAGGAACATATAGACACCTAGCTATAAGCTAATGTTGGGGATAATTCAGGAGGGAGGTATCCTCCATTTATTCTGTTGAAGTGAGGTCCCTCTTTAGCTAGGAATACAAGAGTGAATAGTCTAAAGGAGTGCAAATAAAAGGAAACCTGAATGTGTAGCCTAGTGATTAAGGCAGCCCTTAATCCTTGGGTAGGGAGAGTCCTGGGTTCTGGGTGCTGCTTCCATGTTCATTTGTGTTTTTTTATCCAAAGGCTGCCTGAGAAAATTCATAAGCTTCAGGACTTGCATTCTTGGCTGTACACAGGTCTGTCTTCAACGTGATATTTTCTTATTTGCTCAAGTGGATGAATGAAACACTTTAAACAGAAAGAGATCACAGAGTAAACGGTTAGTTAAAATATATTTACTAGTGTGACTTTCTGAATTAATAAATACTGATGCTGAAATTACTGGACCCTCCAAGATTCATGGAACTAAGCAACTGATCACCTGCTGGGAGATCTCATTCACCTGATAAAGTTGATCAGGAGGTCACCTGTCTGGAAGTTAGAAGGCATAACAAAAAGCTTTTTTGCCCACTTGGTAGGGGGAGAAAGGACAGGAGAGAATATATATTTTTAAAGATGTGGCATGCTGGCTGCAGATAAGAGAAAGATTCCATGGTTTTGAAGTAAGTCTCATGAGTGACAGGAGAGGAGTTTTAGATGTTATAATGGACCTTGGTTTGAGCCTCAAGGCAGCCTCCAACTGATAAGATGTGGTGGAGAAATGTTTTTAGGTATTTATTAGTTTGCTTGGATCTACACATTTTTATGCTAGCTAAAGAAAAAAGTGATTAGTTTTTGGAATACTTACAAGTCTGAATCTGTTTGTTCTATGATGATGTTCATTTCAAGGGATGAACTATGAACTCATAGAGGCCTCAAAGTAGTGATCAAGGAAAATCTATTTAATCTACTGGGGTGGCTGGGGGAATTATCACTGAGCTTGGACTTAGGGTAGCTGGACTGTGATGGTTCATTTTGGAGTATCAGATGGTAAGCATGTGCGCCAAGGAAAGAGTATTGCTGTAGCCTGTCAGAATAAGAGACAAGAGAGGCCTGGGAATGCATGGGTCTGATGAGGCTTTAACTGGGCATGTCTACACGTGTGCTTTAATGTGCATTAGTTTATTTTAATGCGCATTAAAGCATCACAAAAAAACCATGCGCTTTTGCTAATATGCATTAAAATAGGCTAATGTACCTTTTTCTAGTACCTCAGAATGGAGGGCATGGAAAGTGCTCCAACAGTGGAATTCCAGCACACCAGAACAGACTCAATTAGTTGAGACTTCTGGAGTGTGGCAATTGCCTCCCTCCAGCAGCCTCCTGCATCTCATATACCAGCATCCCCATGCTTAAAAATGATGGTGGGTGTGCTTGAACTAAAGCTCATTGAGTGAGCTTTAATTCAAGTGCCTCCACTGCTATTTTTAAGCGCAGGGGTGCTGATACAGGAGACACTGCTGTACTTTAATTTAAGTGGCTCTTGGAGCTGCTTTAATTAAAGCACCACCCCCACCCTCATGCCTGGACCATGTGTAAAAGTGCCCTGAGGTACTAGACTTTATGTGCATTAATGAACACGTAGATGCACCCACTGGGGATGTGTTAACAGGGTGGTGTGACATGTGGACCGGGTAATAATATGTACAAAACCTATACTTGCCAAGAAGGGATTACTTGAGAACCTGTGAGCTTAATGAATTCTGCCATAGTGTGCCTGCTAAAAGGTAGCAATAAAAGAGGAGAACTCAGTTCATGTAGAGCTGATGTGGGAAGGAGTGGATTTCTAGCTTTTGGCTGGTGAAAGAAGCATAGCTGGAACCAGATTGCTGAGTCAGACTACTGCCTGCCACTGCCAGGCCCTTTTGTAGGTGGGAAAGCAGTGAAGCACTGAGAAGAAAGGCCTGTTAAGCCTCCTTGAAGGGAAGATGGCCGTAGGCCAGGAAAGCTTGATGGATGTGGTGATAGATTCCTGATCCTGTCATGTTTGGGGTGGAGGTTTTTGTTCTTTCTTGTGCTGGAACCTGGTTAACCAGGAAAGGATATAGCTGGTGACATAGCTTAGCTGGAAGATTAAGACAGCACAGTAATCTCTTAAATAGATCTCTTAAAACTTAGAGGGAACCTAAGGTAAATTGGTGACCCATGTTAGGGTGACGTGGACGCCAACCCTTCTATATGTAACTTTTAAAACCATGCCGTCAGCTCCACTAAATAACTGCTTTTTGTTGCAAGAACACAAATATAAATACAGAGCTAAAGCATCCAATCAAAGCCCCTCCATATCAAGATGTATATGTATAGAAATTGATATGGTTGATATAGGATATGATTTTTCTTGGAACTCAACTAGGCAGGGATTTTACAATAGTGACTCCAGTCCTAACCTGCTTTAGTTAAAGCACCTCTGCCACCATTTTGAAGTGTGGGGCGCTGATACATGACACGTGGAGGCTGGCTGGAGTGCACTAATCGTCATGCTCCAGCAGACTCAGTTAATTGAATCTGCTCTGATGTGCCAAATTACAGCATGTCGTAGCAGCCTTCCCACATGCCTACAGGAACTCTTAGTTTCTGTGTTTAGGTTTTCCGGGGCAGTCCTCCAAGTTTCCATTAGCCACAGCCTTGTAGAGGCATTATAGTTCATTTATGGTGGATTTTTTTACTTGCTTCCAATTACTCACTGGAGTAATAATATTCTCCACTAAACATGAGATGAACTCTGACTTTCCCTGCTTGGAGTCCTGCTTACAGTTGCCAATTATGTTATGTCCCAACATGAAAGGGGAATGAGGGGGAAGGAAATGAGAAATATTTATTCTCATGGACAGGCCAGTTGGGGAATCCCACAGGGGAAAACAGTATTAAGGAACTATCACCCTGGATTAATTCTGTTTTCTTTGTGTTTCACAGATCAGGGGTTAGTTCCATGTGAGAGGTGACTCTTTCTTTCTTTCTTAGCTTAACTATATGAAAAGAGAAAGAATGGAACAAATTTTGAGTCTGTGATGTTTAAGGTAATTCATAAAAGGTTGGGGGAAAAATTAAATACTACTAGAGGGACATAATCTATTTTGGCAAGTTGTACTCAGGGCCCTAAGAGGCCCCTTTGTGCCTCTCAGATTCTGACTTCACTTATGGGCTGTTTCAACATCTTGCACTAAATCAACCAGCTGCAAAAGTGTGATAATTTATGTTAGGCTACCCATGACTCTCAAGGGTTGCTTTGGTGGTCAACATGAAACCAAAGGCAACTCCACGCTCACCGCGTCCCATGCAAGCTGAAGGAGGCAAGAAGGCCAGGAGGAAGAAGCGTCGCGTGATTGTCATTGGTGACTCCATCCTGAGAGGTACGGAGGGCCCTATCTGTCGCCGG
>NW_017728925.1:5625228-5651594 GCF_001723895.1 Crocodylus porosus
TGACCCCAGTACCCTTTCCTGCCATGGCAGGGGGTCGGACTTGATGATCTGCTCAGGTCCCTTCCGACCCTAGAAACTATGAAACTATATATTTTGGCAATGTCCCCTTGTTCACAGCTGCATTCTTGCATTGAAAGGGGACTAATGGTTGGGTCATAGGTAACACAGGTGGAGCTGGACAGGAAGTAATTGTGCAGTTCACACTGGGACAGAACTGAAATCATTGGAAGTTTCTTTCAAAAAGAGGACTCATTCAAGGATTTTCAGTAATCCAGTGGTCAGGGAAATCCTAGGTGCAGGAGGCCCAGTTTTAATCCCCTGCTTCAGATTAGGCACTCAAGCCTCCATGCGCCATGACCACTGGCCTATAAAAGGCAATTTTCTCTAGTACAGTAAGTAGTTGTTTTCATATTAAATGGAACAGCTCAAGCAGAAGAAATGCAGAGCTACTTCTTACAGTAGACAATAGTTTGGTGGTTTAAGTGTTTTCCTGGGATGCAAAGACTGGCATTTAAAGTTCTTGATCTGAATGGGGCAAAGTAGGGACCTGAAGCTGCGTGACCTGTTCCTGGCCTGTTGGCTGCTCTGGATCACACAAGTCTCCCTGTGTTACAGGATGGACTTTCTGGTCAAAGCAATCTTCCCCAATAACAGGTTCATTGCAACAGGTAGACTCCTGTAAAAAAATATTGTTTTTGACAAACTGATATTTTCCAAGTGGGATGGGAACTTTGATCAAATTCCCAACTGTCTCTAGAGAGAGAGCAAGCTCCATGGCTCCACAGTAGCAAGGGGAAATGCAAGGCCCAGATGCGAGATCTTTTGAGCTCACAGGCCTTTTGTACTGTCAGAATGCATTTTAGCTCAGTTATAATCGCCTAATCTGAATGTATAATTTTCCACTGAGAGGAGGTGTCTAGACCTGAGCTTTCCAGCTGGCTCCTGAGACTGTGAACAAAATATTTAGGTCCAAGCACCTTTGAACTTCAAGAGTTTAAATCTGGATCAGAACATGAAGCTTTGGGGTATTTTTGTTTGTTTTATTTTATTTTGGGGTTGGTTTTTTTTGTACAGCTGTCACACCTTTGGCTACATCCATATGAACATGGACATTTAGTTCCCTGGGGACAACTAGCAGTGGGACACCATGTGCCACTGCTAGTTATCCCTGGGGAATGCCCATGCCATGTGCCCTCAGGCACACAGCAGGTTACCTGGGTGGGGTAGGAGAGGCTGGGACCAACAGCCTTACCTGGAGTCCCGGGGGCCAGGGAAGCTGCAGCCGCATCACTTCTGCAGTTTGGAGTCTGGCCAGAAACTGGATCATGGCTCTGGTAAACCAGACTCTGGTTTTGGGCAGTGCGCTCTTCCTTCACATGTACTACCCTGCTTTTTTTCTGTGCATTTTTTTTGACCCCTGAATCTTCATGGGTCAATGTTCCTGCCAGCTGTGCTGCAAGACAGCAGCATAGGAAATGCCTGAATGTGCAGCTTGTGGCACTGCAGACGGGTCTGTGGCACAAAATACCTCACAGCCACACTCATCTAGATGCAGCCTTTGTGTCCAACTAATAAAAAGATTTAAGTACTGGTGGCATTATTCAGATTCATGCCTAATGGAAAAACTACATTTTTTGTTTAAATGCTGCTGCAACAGAATTTCTAGTTTCCTGGACCCACGTTTTCCCTGATCCAGAATTCACATTTTTCAGAAGTTAAGTCCAGCAGATGATAGGCACACATTCAGCTAGGACCTTGTCCTAACTATCAACAAGTCTCCCTTATCATACACATCCATTTTACTGTCTGTGGCTTATGACATTTTAAATTTTAAAATATTTTAAAACCCTTAAAAAACAAGGAGACACATTTGTACACATCACCTGGAATGCATGTGCCTCAAGGTATTTATACTTTCCTTATCTGAGTAAACAGGGCTCTCTCAGCTGGTCCATTATGGTACTCTTTTAAGAGGAAGTCATCTGAAAAATTCCCAATTGTTAACTGGACATTACTTATCCCAGAAGTATGTTAAATATTTTCTTAAAAACCCAAGCTACAATTCATTCTTTACCACAGGCCTCCTTAAAAAGCTTTCTATAATGACTGGCTTGGACTCCCCTTCTCAGAAAATAATAAACTGAATATATTATTTAAAAAAACAGTGAATGTCTTTTTTAGAATTATAGACAGAGCACCAGGATTTCAGCTGCAGTAAATTGTCATGGCTCCATTGACTTTAGGCACTATTCATCTAATTTGCACCAAATGTATACTTACGATTTGCTGAGCAGGAGTGGGTTTGTTCATTTGCTGAAAGTTAAGTGGGTGCTTAAGTTCTATCCTGAACTGAGGTCCTAATCGGGACATTGAAATGCCATGTATGATCTCGGTGTCCAGCCAAAATAGCTTGAATTGTGAGTATTCACAACAGGAGAACATGTGTGAATGGCCACAGACCAAAGCTAAGAGTCTGCTAGTACATGTGTATGAGTGCACTTAATATTCATGTACATGCCCAGAAAAACTCTGCACATAAGCTTAAATGGGAGTTAGTTGCATGATTTGAGGAAATAAATGCTCTTCTATCATGATTTTATTTACAGTAAAAGTTCTGTTATCTGGCGTCTTACAAGCTGGCACGCTCCACTAACTGGCATGCCAGCTTGTAAGATAAAGTGAAACCGGAAGTGCCCACCATGACACTTCTGGTTTCTCCAAGCCCCCATTGCTCGGGGCAAAGCAGCCTGCGCTGTTGAGCCCCCACGGCTCAGGGGCATAACAGGCTGTGCGGGACCTGCCTCCCTGACCTGCGGGGCCCTGTGGGCCCCGTGGGAGCAGCAGTGATGCTGTGGGAAGGGTGGCAATGCTGCGGGAGGGGCAGAGGGATGCCCCAGATGCGGAGTGAGAAGCGGTGGCTGGGGCCACTCAAGTAACCGGCATTTTTTGTTATCTGGCATCCCCCGTTCCTGGAGGATGCTGGATAACAGAGTTTGTACTGTATTTGTTTTTAAAAATCACACAAGTATAAAGGAATGGTTTGAATCTATCAGTTTTCAGGTCTAGCAAATGTCAGGGGTCTGGGTTGTGGGGAGATCCCCAGCTGGTGTAAGCTATTGTCTGACTTCAGTGATGCAACACTAATTTATACAAAATGGGGATTTGTCCCAAGGTGTTTCAGCCCTGCTACTTAGGTGCTTAAGTCATCCCCTACCATGAATTTTAAATTCAGTGTTAGCTCTTTACCAGGGGTATTTGATTCAGATTCAGATTCGGCCTGAACCAGGGACAGTGATTTGGATTGCTGTCCCTGATTTGATTCAGCCAAATCTGAATCTGAAGATTTGATGCTGATTTGGAGAGTCAGTGATTCGGACACAGATGCAGCTTTAGAAGTGGGTGCTGCGATTGGCCAGAGAGGGACCCTGGATGCCCCTCCAGACCCAGAAGGCACCAGTCACTGAGCCAGGGCAGGGGCATGAGGGGGCCCCCCCGCACACTTCCTGAAGGATGCGAAAGTGGATCAGAAGTGCTACTGTACCACTTCCGGGTCTGCTGCTGAGCACACTGGGAACCCCTCCGTGCTCCTGTGGGACGCTCCATGTGCCCCAGCATTGCAGCACTCATGAGCAACCTGCTACCTAGAGGTATGTAGAAAAAACTTTTAAAACTATGTCTATGTCTGAATTGCTGAATCTTTCCAAATCTCTCCAAATTGATTCGGATGGTTCCGATTTGATTTGGAGAGATTAAAGTGTCCTTTGATTCAATTGAGATTTGCATATTTGGCCACCAAATTGGGCCAAATCTCTGCCAAATTGAATCAGGGACAGAAGCTTAGCACAGCCCTACTCCTTTATCTACCCCCAGATAGTTCAGTAACAATTGGAAACAACTTTATTGCTGTAGCAGTGTGTGAGAATTTCAGTTGTTCCTGCATGGCTGTTTCATATTTTCTTGCCTTAGTCCCAGAAATTCCCCTTGATTTACATGTGGAACTCATGCTTCCCTTTTTTTTTTTTTTTGGAACAATTACATCATCTTACAACTGGTTTAGGGCACATTTGGTAGTATTGGCACTACTCCTCTTGGAAAGAACATTGTCTGGCTTCTAATGTCCTTACTCACCCTGCACTCTCAGAAAGTAGTAGGAGTGGTAGATAAGTGATGGGAAATCTAGCTATGGTGGAATAAATACCACGTTTCTACTATGCTAGAATATAACATGCAGAACACAGAACAGTCATAGCCAGCCACAGTATAGCTTAGACGATTTAAGGTCTTGTTCCACTTCTCACTTCGGCATGCAGGATCAAACATGTCTCAAGCTTTCATTCAAATAAATCAATAGGAACTGCACATCTGCATATGTAAAAATTCATCACTAGACTGTTGAACCTTCCTCTTCAATTCAGAAGCACAGTTCTTTCCCACTAGTGCTCAAGAGTAGAAGCAGTACTGGAATAGGATCCTGTTCAAACTTGACTGACTAAAGAAAAGAGGTTAGATGTGCAGAGATTCACAAATTAATTGCATAATCACCTTATGCAACACATTCTAATTTTTCATTGAGGATTTTTCCACATTCTAAACACTGACTAATGGACATGGTCAAACTTTCTGATGTGATACACAAGATAATTTAAGGCTTTTTTTGGTTAGTGAATCCATTTTCAGAGTAATCTTGATGTGCTAGTTAGATATAATCACAATATTACCACTTCCCAATGTTCAAAACTTGTGAATATGGTCCAAAGAATCACAAGCTGTTAGAGAAGCACCTAGGGTCCTCTTTATTCCAAGACTGACTTTTAATTCATTTTCTAACTTAACTATAAGGGTTAGAAATGTTTTTTAAATGGAACCTGAGATTCTAACCAAATCTCATACTTGAAGCAGCTGGGGCATCAAGGCCAAATATTGTATGAGTCACAATGCCATTTGACAACGCTGTATTTAAAACTATAAGCCTTTGGAACAGGGGAAAAACACTCATTGCTGAGACGAGACACATTTTAGACACTAAACTAATTTCCAATTTAAAAATCCAGCATATGAAAGTGGTACTTCAGACTTACTGCGTTCTCTCTGGACAAGAGTAAGTTTCTGTCTTTCTGAATTATTTAGGTAAATAATTTTGAAATTATGGGCTTCTAATGAACTGTTTGATTAGTAACTACTCCATATTATAGAGTGGATGAGCAATGTATAATCCTTGTTTTCTCACCTGTTGATATACTTCAGTCATTATAGCAAAGAATATATCCTACACAGTAATTCATGCTAAACTTGATGAAACATTTGATATTTACAGTCTGAGGATTTCAGAATAACAAAACATGATCCCATGAATTATAGTGAATCAAATATATATCTTTTTATTCTTGGAAAAAGTAACAAAATAATTTTTAAAAACTGTTCAACAAACTGTAAATTATATTATCCTGAAGGCATCAAAACTACCTTAAAAGAAATAACGAAATATGATATTCTAAAGTCCCATTTTGTATCATGTTGCCATCGTTAAAATTAATTTTCTACATAAACATTAAAGACATACCAATTGTATGCATAAGCTCTTTATAAATATACAATGTGCACTTTCAGAGGGTTTCTTGATGTTTTAATATAAAACTTTAAGAAAAATGAATGTATACATTTTGATTAGCATAAACATGACAGAAACTGGAATGGTAGCTTAATTTACAAGTCTGAAAGAATAAATATAATATGGTCTATAAATTGCTTATTACATAATGTCTTTCATGATTTTCCTGGAGTACTTTGCCGTACTGAGTCACAAATTAATGAGTCTGAAACTGACACTTGCCAAAACTAGCTTCCATGCTCCACTCAGCAGTAACTCACACATCACTGTAGGGGAGTAAGTAGGGTCAAGATCTTCAGAAGAACCTAGCTTTTTGGCTGCTTAGCACCTTTAATAGGCATCACTGTGGACACTGCTGGGTGTTGTGTGCATAAAAGGTGGCCTTAGTTGCCTAACCAGGACCTCAGCTTTTCTGACTGAGTATCATAAAGTAGCTGGCCTAAGGGACTCGGTCCTGCTACAGTGGCTTGGGTTCATTCACCTGCCGTTGAAGACAATGAGAGCTGAGGATGATCAGCACCAAGGCCTTGCAAGAGTGAGCTCATGAATTATTTAAATGTAAACTGAGATCCTGGTACTGGGGCTATCTGCTTCTCTTGGAAAAAGTGCCAAGGGGTCTGCCTACCAGGATAGCAACTGAGGGCCAATGAAACAGATTGGTCAAACATTTTAGCTTAGCTTAGCTCATTGGTTAGTGTCCAACATCTTAGTGGACAAAAATGATGGCTCTCCAGCTTTCAGAATTCAGCTTGTGGAGAATGTCCTGCCCTAGTGGGTGAATTCCATGGAATAACGTGTATTCATGGAAACAAAGGCCTTCCCTTCCTTCAAGGTAGTTTTGATACTAAGGACTATGCATAAATACTGCTTAGTTCTGTACTTAACCCTCTTTAAAAAATGAATTTCTAAAGCCTTAGCCTTCAGACAAAGGCAAAGATGATGGTGTTACACAAAGGTAGATGAATGCTTTTTCACAGACTTGAGCAGAGTGGAACAGGATCACACTTGGGTGCCTAAGACTACTTAGATGCCTGATAGGTCAGATAGGATCTTTCTTAAAGTTTTTTTGGTCTTGGTGACCCACCCAGCCCTATTCTACTGAGACTGTCAATTATCAGACCAAAAATAATTTAAGAATGTTACACTAAGGAGAGGAATAACTTGATATCAACTTTCTGTCAAAGAGAATTTCAAGGCAAACCCTTTCCTTATAACAAGCTAATGGAGGTGGGGAGGAGAGCCTCCCCACCTTCATCAACCTTATTTGAAACGGTGTTGAAATAATGAAAATTTTTAAAATCCTAAATATGTCTACTGGGGTTAGCCTTTCTAATCTCAACTGCCTCTCCATCAGCATCTGCATTAATATAAATAGAAATTAGAAATAAGCTTGACCAGAAAATAAGATGAAAACCTAACAAAATTTGCCATTACATTGAAATGATCTGAAATCTATTGTGTGAGATAGATCTGAACTAAGAACACCTAGAAGAACAAGGCTTGGTTGCCTTCATATAGATATGTAATCTTCTGGTTAAAATTGCATAAGGAAATTTTGTGTAGCCACCCAAAACAGAGCATTTGGAAAACACCCTGTTTCTAGCATCCAATGTACATGAAAGCAACATACATTAAAGCTAGCTATGATCAAAGCAAACATTTTTCACTTGAGCAACTGACCTAACAGGTGATTTACAGTAATAAGCAGGTTTATATTTGTTCCCACAACACAGCACACATTTTTCTACACTTAAAGAGAAACTCAAATTTTACCAATAGGGGGCTAGCACTATATTATTCAGTTTAAGATCAAAGCAAAAAACAAATATAACTATTGGAATGTGCCCAACTTTGCTAACTAGGCAAAAAATAATTAAAGGATATTGTATTATTAGTCCTGTAGTCATTATAGGTAAATATAAATCTCTTATTCCGATCTGTAAAACAAAACCTAGCCTTCTTGAGCATCTTGACAGTGCCCCCGATACCTCCCTATCATTCATTTCTATGCCTAAGTTAATATTACCATGCCTGAGTTTAGGTTTTTGCATGACTGTGAAATACAAGAGAGACATTACCAGGAATGGCTTACAAAGAGCAAAATTGCAGAAGAAAAGATAATTTGAAGAGTGAAATAGCAAGACGGTTAACATCTGTGTAGGGGGGAGAGATTAACAGGAAAAGGGAGATGATAATGAGCCATGAAGTCAATTGGCTCTCTCAGCACTGTCTGAATAGAAATGCCACTACCCTTCTCAGGTAGTCAGTTTTGAAGTTTGGGTGAAGCAGGAATTTTCTTAACACACAACCCTTCCCCTGCCAAGAAACCCCCCCACAAGAAACCACTGTTTCCTCTGCCTGTGAGTGGAATAAGCGAAACAGAAAAAAAATCTGTTTGAATCTTTCCTGCCCCGCCTTTCAATTCTGATTCAAGAAAGAGGCTAATTTTTCCAAAAAGACAGATCAAGAAGTCTGACTTCTATTTATGCACCTTTTGTTTGGTAGCAAAATGATAAATATTCCCCCTGGGATACTGTAGCTTTATATATTCCAATTTCTTTGTAATGAGTTAACACTTGTTGAGCTCCTTTGCCTTGGTGGAATGTTTTTGCTTTCAGTTGCACATTAAAATGGTATTATTCACACATGGTACATTAAAAATGTTATTTTTATGAAATATTTTTCTGAAATATTTCACATGTATTAGTCAGTGTAACTGGATTGAATAGATGTTTCAATAGCCAGAGGTGGCTAAGAATTAGTCACATATCATTATCTTGTATTTTTATTACAATAATGTGAAAATGCTACACAAAGTCTATGTTACTGCGAAAGAAGCACAACACTACTCTAGTATAAGACAATACATAGTCACTTATATAAAAATACACTTCTATAGCAAAATGCTATACTCGTTGCTAACACCCAGATTTGGGCAAACATTCTTGACATTCAGAGTCTAATTCTTTTAAAGAATGACATTTTCTTCATTTCACATTTGAAATGATGGGCCACCCAGGACATTTGTAAACCACAGCATGTTGTGCATTGGAGGTTCACACTGTCCGAGTAAAAAATCGTATTTCTTAAAGTTTGTCCAAATCTGTTTTGTTAATAACACTTCAGGGAATGACACGTTAATGCCTTAATCAGGCAATTTGATCTGTGCAAATAATTTTTTGCACCTGTTCAGTTTCCCTTTACAACTAGGCATCTGCCTAACAGAATTGTATTTCAGGTTCATAATCTAAAGCATATTAAACACAAAATTATCTTTGCCATTTGTGAAGATAGCTTCCTTTATGCATTTCATTTGTTCATCACTTCCCTTTACGCTTATAGATCCTGATTGTGCAAATGCTTATACTTGGACCAAGGTTTGAATCATCAGTAGGACTACTTCTGTAGTCCATTAGCATCAGTAGGACTGCTCACATTCCAAAACCAAGTATACACAAGTATTTACTGGACTGAGCCACAGTCAGTTTCACTTACTACCGGTAAAGTAAAATATTTTAGTTTGTGTTAAAAACATGCAGTTTTGGAGAGGAAGATGAGTGTGATACTGATGAATATGACCCAAATTCAGGAGGTTGGTTTGCACAGGGTAGGGTTGCACTGTTTCAAGCCCTTGCTTCAGAAAAAAGAACAACAAAACAACTTTTTTTCTTTACAGCCAAAACTGAGTAAAGGGAAGGAGGGGGTTGTTTTTGTTTTTAAAATCAAAGCCTTGATAACAAGACAAACATAAGGGCCAGGTACAGACATTGCACTTTTACTGGTGTAAATGACCAGAAACCAGTTTATATCCATAAGAGAAGTTCAGTACACAAAACCAGTCTATACCCATAACAGTACAGAAGTTCAGCACTCATAGACTGGTTTAAAAATGTTAAGATGCAAGTCTAAGATTTGCCGTCCCTGGCCCCCACCAAAGGGCAAATGTGTGTTCTGTTAGTTACCTATGCAAACTACGCTGCTTCACAGAAAACTGTGCAACTTAGATCGATTCTGTCTCAGACTTTTTGAATGTCTGTACCTAGCCAAGTTTGGACTGGACTTGAAAATTTAGTTAGCTAAACAAAAACAAAAGAGATTTGTCTTGGGACAATGTTAGAAACAAATTTAGTTTCAGATTTGTTCAAGACAACCTCTTTTATTTTCCATTTTGCTGTGCATTTGAACAAACAAATATTCACATAGTTTTAGTTTCATTGTCTTATTAATTAGAAAAATGCACATGCATTTGGCTTTCCAGAAATGTTGGAATTTTTAAAACTAAAAAATATTTCTACTGCATTTGAAAACTTACTGCGAAAACATTCTGTATAGTTTTGGGGGAAAACTAATCTAAAGTTTGGTTTTGAATTACTTGACAGTCTCAACATTTCAATCAACTCTTTATCCTTAATTACATGCTTTTCCATCCCTCCCAAACATTTGTTTGGCATTGTTGCTTTCTAGGCTACATTGGTTCTGCTTTCATTTAACTCTATTTACTTCACAGGATTTATGCCAAACAGAGGCCAGGATAAGTGAGCTCAGAACCTGTTTCTCTTTATATATATGATTTTAAGATCACCCTCCACAGACAACAAAGGACATTTTCACTAGTGACTGTGTATGGGTTAATACATCTGCACCACTCTAAAACAAGTGACACAAGAAAAATTGCTTGCATATATAAAGTGTGACCGCATAAATATATGCACGTGTCAAATAACACATCTAAAGCAATTCTAATGAAAATAATGTTGCATATAACAGATTATACTAAGTAATACTATGATTATAGACTCTTGAAAAGTAAACGTTTGTGCTGTGGATAATTGGGTAAAAGGGACTGGCAACTAATTTGGAGTTGCAGCAGGCAATTTTTTTAGCTGTGAAATGTATGATGAATATGCAGTGGCTAGAAATTGTCTCATGAGAGAAAAGACTTATTATTGCTCTAGAGCTTTTTAAGACATGAACAGACTATACATATCCCATAGGACTCTGCTCTTTATGATGTCCCAGGTACTGCGTGTAACACTCCTTTTCCCTAAACTTGTTTTACCCTGATTTAGTGCACCAGGCATAAAGTCATGATGACTTAGAGATAAAGATATGGAAATCAGGAGTAGAAAGCTAATTTACTGGGACTACATTACAATCAAAGAACAACTCCACAGCACCTCATTATAGAAAGAAAACACTGTGAATTTCTAAAACTGTTATGGGACTGCTTGAATCATGGCATTGCCCATCCAATCCTTCTCCAATCATAATCTACATATATTTCATAGATGTGCTAATTTCAGCCTATGGGGAATTGCGTGCTCCCATTACTAGGCCATCAAAAAAGGGGCCAGACTTTTTCAAAAGAATTCAGAATAGTATATGCCAATTTTTTAATCAATTGTCTCATCATTGTTTTTTCCATTCTCTGTTCTTAGCACCACTATAATTCTAAGATGTTTGGTGTTGATCTCAAAAAACACTCCTTCTTTCTATTTCTGCGAGCCTTAATTGAAATTTGCCTCTGGAAGCTATTTCTGTAATTTCCTGCAATGTAATACTTGCATGATATCTGTAGCTACTTGTTTTAGGAGGAAAGTCTCTTAGATGTATGGCATTCAGAAAGTACTTTGAGTTCATACATAATGCAGGGTTACTTTCTCTGGACATATGGAAGAAAAAAATGAAAAGGGAGGAAGTTCCTCAGACAAGAGAATTCAGGTTGCAAACTAGGGTGCTTTTAGTAATGGTATTTTTACTTGCCTGATTTTGAAACTTAGACAGTCTTAAGAATATAAACTGTAAGTCTAGTAAACTTGATTAGAGTTATCATTAGTGAAGTATTTACAGTGTGTGGGGAGGGAATGCCAGGGATTTTCCCTCAGAGACATGGTATAAAATAGTGGTTTTCAAACTTCCTGAAGACACACAACCCTTTCATATCACTTCTTCTACCAGGGAACCTCTACCTCTATCCTAAATTTTGATACGGAGCCAGGTGAGCTGGCCCCACAATGCTGCTGCATTGTCTTCTGGCCCACTCCACCATTACCCCAGTCTCTTTGTGGAAGCCATGATGACCTCTTGTGGAGCCCCAGGGCTCTGTGCAACACAGGTTGAGAACCATGAGCCTAAAGAAGTCCATGACACTGGAAATGAAATGTTTCTGAGTAGTGTTCTTGCCCCCCTCCACCCCCACTACTGCCCACAGTAGCCTTGATATTTACTCTTATCTCACTCTGGCACCCAATGGCTCTTGTTCTTTCTCTACAGTCTCAACACCCTAAAGAAAACTGGAGCTTCCTTTGCTTTGATAACCTGGTTTCAGAGGAGGTAAGTCCTTCTTCAAAGTTTAAAAAGAAAAAAAAAAACATTTTTGTATTCAATGGGTGTCTTTACACATGCTCCAGATGCGGAGGGAAGGGGCACTTTAATTAGAACAGTTCTCAGGAGCCACTCTAATTAAAGTACCCGCAGAGTCTCATGTATTCAGCACCCTGTGCTTCAAAATGGCAGCAGAGGCATTTTCACTCAAGCTTGTTCAATGTGTCAAATTAGAACACTTTGGAGCAGGTGTTGGGCATGTGTATAGGCACCCATTATGTGACACTTCTAAGATATTAGAGTTGTTCCCTTCTCCCATTACTGTTCCCTTCCTACCCCCCCCCCCCACCACACACCCCACCAAAGAAAAATCAGGAATCATTTATGTTGTAGACCAGGTTGACATTCTTAGTATTTGAATTTTTTGCAGAGGTCTTTGCTCAATTTTTATGAAGGATGAGCAGATAAAAGCCAGAGACTATATAAAAAGCTTCTTCTCATAGCTCAGTTTTTCAACCAGTGCTAACATTTCTTCTTTTTTTCCTGAGAGGGACTATTAACTTTTGCAAGTAACCATGAACATTTTTCAATAGACAGTTTATAGAAAGAGATACAGCCTAGGTTGCAGATTAGTTCAGAATAAAATAGTAAACAACTTCCTGGAAGAAAAATTTAGGTGATTTTTGTGAGAACTCCAAATGATTTTAATTTACTTCCCACAGCAATTGAGAGGGATTAATTAAACAGATAAGGAGAGAACAGTGCTTTGAAGATTTAAGTGTTATATTATTGCTAAATACTGAGCAAACATATTTATAGGGAACTATCAAATATTAATTCATCTTTTTGAGATCATCATTGTAAAAGGACAAAGCAATATTATACTGGAAACACTGGGGTAGTTAAAAGTGTTTACTTAAGAAAAGGCGGTTGCTTATTGCAGTGGAATCACTTAACATAGATTTGGTTATATTAAGATAATTATTTCCCCCTCACATATAGACTGCCTTTTGTTTGTAGGCATCTATGAAATCCCCAGCTTTAATCTGGGAATGTTTTAATTTCTCTTCTCTGTGTATATTTTAGTATAGTTTGTCACTATTTTTGGTATAATGATAAACTCACATTCAGCCTCTAACTTCACCTTTTCCACAGCGGTCAACTAAATCATGGGCTACCTTAGCCTGCTGGTAACTGAGAATACAGAAACAGAATAACACTGAGAATATAAGATGCTTTTGCACTCACTGAAGAAATTTGTGAAAACTCTCATGTCAGGAATACAGTATCAGGACCCTGAGGAGTCAAAGTCCTTCTTGGCTGTTGCTAGACACCTACAGTAAGAAAGCGCCAAAGAAAGTCTTGTGTTCCTTAGTGTAATCCACCAATCTGATATCACTAACATTCACCATCAGTCTGTCTCCTTCCAGCATGTGAAGCACAGCCCCTAGATAAATATGTTGGACCCATTGGTTTTCTGTATTTTCGCACAGAGTCTTGGTGCCAGTCAGCAGTTGAGTTGGCTCAGGATAGCTGTCTGTGACTTTGGTAATGATCTGAGTTACGGAAGCTGTATTAGAGGGGTCCAGAATGGGCCCTCGGAAAGTGACCTGAGCATAGATGAAATAATCTCCAGCTTCTGGTATCACCAGTGATTTGTTGGTATAATGCAGGTTCTTCTTGGTAAATGCCAAGCCTCGATTGTCTTCCCACTGAAGAACTGGAAACTGGTTTCTTTCAGCAGATTGGCTGTCCTGTTTCTTAACTGAGAAGGGGAAACAAGAAAAGGTAAGAAAGAATCAGTTAGTTTGCTCATTCAGTTTGTGAACATGTAAAAGATAACAGGTGCTTGAGGCTATAGACATGTCAGTCAAACAACATAGATATAATTTTTTTTAACGCAACTATCACATCTGTCTTGTTCTGTAGACAATTGCTGCAACCTTTTCATTCAGGGTTAAAGATACAATGATTTAGCACTAATTTGTAGGATCAGAACAATATAATAGTTAATCCTAGCAACTAATGTGCAACAGCATCTCCCCTTCTCCTTGTACAGCAATTAAAAAGTACATTTGTTCATAACTTCACTTCCTCAAAAGGAAATATTCTGACCATCATGCTGTTTGATCTGACCATCTGTGGTTTACTCTGATATGTATTACAGAAGTGTCCTACACAGAGGCCCCAGCTGAAATGAATCGCTTTCAATTTTAAACATTCGGTTCATTGCAAGAAAGGGCCCCTTGGCCAGAAGAATGTAAAAAAAAATGCGGAAGTGCAGGATAAACAAAAGGTGGAAGAAAAGCAAGACTGTTATTTCTCCTTGACCACTGGAGAGCAGAGGCTTGGGGAAATGGAAGCTCTGGCTTTAAAGGGTGAATACTGATTTTGATAAGACTGTCTATTTTCAGAAAGCAAGATCCAGTACAGCATTTCAGTTTGATCACTTGTGAATTGACAGACGAAAAATCATTAGCTGCTTTTAGAAGTCCTGGCCAAAGCAAAGCTGCCTGAAGAGACGCATTAAATATTCGATACATGACATCTTTAAGAATTTGGGAAATGTACATAGACTTCTAAGCCCTGGGCCAGAGCTTTAATGAGACCATTGTTTCTCATGGCATAGCACTGGTCCAACTTTAGTCCAGTGCAGATGGCCCTCCCTACAAGGCTTACTGCACTGTAGGATGTGAAATGCATTAGAAGAAGACAGGGTACAGAGGCACCTTATAGACTAAGTCAGAGTTGCATAAGATTTTGTGAACCCAAGCTTACTTCATCAGTTGCTATAAAAGGATATGCACAGAACAGTCTATCAAAGAGAGAGTTATTATTAGAGCTGTGTGAAGCTTCGGTCCCTGATTCAATTTGGCAGACTTTTGGCCTGATTCGGTGGCTGAATCTCCAAATCTGAATTGAATCACAGGACCCTTTAATCTCTTCAAATCAAATTGGAACCCTTCAAATGGATTCAGAGAGATTCACCGATTCAGACATAGACACAGCTTTAAATATTTTTTCTACATACCTCTAGATAGCAGGTGGCTTGTGTATGCTGTGATGCTGGGGTGCATGGAGTGTCCCACAGAAGCAAGGGGGGCTCCCCAGCACGCTGGGCAGCAGACCCAGAAGTAGACCAGAAACACTTCCGGTGCACTTTTGGGTCTGCCAGGGAACACGCTAGCCCCCCTGCCCTCCACCCGTCCCCACCCCTGGCTTGGCAACTGGTTCTTCTTGGGTCTGGGGGAGCACTTGGGGTCCCCCCCATGGCTGATTGCACACCCCCTAGTGATTAGGTATTTAATATCTGATAGGGTTCTCTGTGCATAGATAGTTTTTTCCCCACAAAGGATGAACTAGTTCAACATTCTGAAAATAAAATGTACCGACTCAAAACTGATTTTTGTTTAGAAATTTTCCTCAATTTTATAAACGGGTAGATTATTTACACTTGCTTCCCAAATGACACTTTAGTTTCAGGTTGAACAAAATACTTTATTTGATTCCAGAGTCTTGATATTAATCTAGTACCCAAATGTACCTACTGTAATAGTCAAGATTAGTCTGAAATTATGTGGAATCTGGGCAAATAATTTTCTGTATGCTTCATATAAAAATATTTTGGCTTGACTGAGATCAACATATACATGGATAGGATGAAACTTTCTTTGGACTCAGATTTTCCTCTCAGTAAATGGATGATGTGTCCCCAACCTTGGCTTCAGAGAGGCTATACTAAATGGCTACAAGTCTGATTCAATCTGAAAATTTTGTTCTCTGGATAAAGTGTCTGTGGACTGTCCTTCTTTTCTATCCCATTTTCCATGTCTATGTTTCAGCACATACAGTAACCAGGAAACAAGAGCCTTATAATTTATTTATGGGAGTGTTTCTTCATATGGAACAATAGCAGCTAACTCCCCACAGTTGTGCATATTGCACAAAACCTGCCTTTTTGTTTTGGTAATAAAAGGAGATCTATATAGTTACTCATAAACAACAAGGAAGATCAGACACCTGATATTCAGATGGTAATATCCTGTCCTTCACAGGAACTTGAGTTTATAGTTAGTGTGAGTTTTAATTTGACATGTTAGGCCATGCCCACATGAGCATGGATGTTTGTTTCCTCAGGGATAAGAAGCAGTGGCACACCTTGTGCCACTGTAACTTGTCCCTGGAGAACACCTGTGCCATGTGCCCTCCGGTGTGTGGCAGGTTACCCTGGGTGGGGAAGGGAAGGCTGGAGCCAGCACTGTGCTGGCCTCAGCAGCCTTACTTAGGGTCCTGGGGGCCTCCTGGGGCTGCAGCAGCAGCAATCCTGCCTCTTGGATCATGGCCAGCAGCTGGAGAGTGGCTTTGGCCAGCCAGGCTCCAGTTTTGGACGGCACATGCTGCCACCACATGTGCCACTCTGCTTTTTTTTTTGTACAGGTTTTTTTGACCCCAGGATTTCCCAGGGTCAACCCCCCCTACCCTTCTATGCTGCTACCTTGCAGTGCAGAGAACAGCTGAATGTGCAGTATGTGGTGCCACACTACATACCATACAGATGTGCTTGTCTGGATGTGGCCTAAGTATCTGTATCATAGTTGAATTATGGAGGAAACCTTTCAAATTCCTCCAAAGGTAACTGCTGTGTGTGCCCGGTATATGATGAGATGCAGGAAAATTACCAATGGTTCCTGAAAAAGGTCTGTTGATTTTATTGAAAGTAATAGACTTTAGGAAGGCCAGCTTCAATAAGCTCAGGATATTAGTTAGGAAGGGACTGATAGGCAAAAGCATTGGAGAGATGGGAGTCAAGGAAGGGTGGATGTCAAGGGACTGATCCCGCAGGCACAGAAATGGACCATCCCAGTACACATCAAGGAGGGGCAAAAGAACAAAGAAACCCTCTTGGTTCAGCAGGGAAATCAAGGAGAGCTTGGAGGAGAAAAGAGAAGCCTACAGGCTGTGGAGGCAGGGGGCAGCCACCAAGGAGGATTATACCTGCTTGGCTCGAGCTTGCAGGGAAGCAGTGAGGAGAGCCAAAGTGGAAATGGAGCTTAGGCTGGCAGCAAAAATTAAAGATAACAAAAAGTCATTCTTTAAATACACAGAAAGCAAAAAGAAAGTGCAGGGCAACATAGGGCCCCTTCAAGATGAACTAGGGCAACTGGTAACAGATAGGATAGCTGAAGTACAGCTCCTACATGATTTCTTTGCATCTGTGTTCCTAGACATGGATACAAGCATGCATCCCAATGGGACTTTAGGTAAGCGCAAGAAAGATACCAACCCACAAAGAAGCCAACCTAGCAAAGGGGCCCTTGGAGGGGTTGGATGTATTTAAGTCAAGATGATAATGACTTTCATCCTAGGGAACTTAGGGAATTAGCTGGAGTCACATCAGAACCAGTGGCACAACTGTTTGCACACTCATGGCGCTCAGGACAGGTCCCAGAGGAACCCTGGAAAAGAGCCGATGTGGTCCCTATTTTCAAGAAGAGAAGGAAGGAGGAACCAGGTAACTATAGGCCAGTTAGCCTCACCTCTATCTGTGGCAAGACCTTTGAGAAAATTGTTAAGGATCAAATTTGTGGGGGACCAGCAGGTAAAACAATGCTAAGGGGCAACCAGCAAGGGTCCATAGCAGGCAGAACTTGCCTGACTAACCTGGTTTCTTTTTACGACTGGGTCACAAAATGCTTGGATGAACGAATAGAGGTAGATGTTATTTACTTAAATTTCTTACCCAATTCTTATAAATAAACTAAACAGTTACAATATAGATTATTACCCAGTCCAGTGGGTGGAAAATTGGCTTAGGGGATGCACCCAGGGGGTGGTGGTGGATGGGCCAGTTTCTACCTGGAGAAATGTGGGCAGCAGAGTTCCCCAAGGCTCTATCCTGGGACTGGTACTGTTCAATATCTTCGTTAGTGATTTGGTTGAGGGAGTAGAAAGCACTCTGTCCAAGTTTGCAGATGACACCAAAGTATGTGGGGAGGTAAATAAACTAGAGGGGAGGGAGTGAATCCAGGTGGATCTGGACAGGCTGGGGAAGTGGGCAAAACAGAACAGGATGCAGTTTAACAAAGATACGTGCCAGGTGTTGCACCTAGGGAGGAAGATTCATCAACACTCTTATAGCACCATTCCAAGTAGCACAACTGCGGAAAGGGATCTCAGAGTCATAATTGACTCCAAGATGAACATGAGCCGCCAATGCGATGAAGTAACAAGTAAAGCTAACTGCATTCTTTCTTGCAGAAGTAGGTGCATCACAAACAGGTCTAGGGAGGTGTTACTTCACCTCTAAGTGGCACTGGGCAGGCCACAGCTGGAATATTGTGTCCAGTTTTGGGCACCGCACTTCAAGAGGGATGTAGATAACCTGGAAAGGGTTCAGAGGAGGGCCACCCATCTGGTTAAAGGCCTACAGGAAAAACTCTATGAGGACCAATTGAGGGACCTAAATCTCTTCAGCCTCTGCAAGAGAAGGCTGAGAGGTGATCTTGTGGCTGTCTACAAACTCATCGGTGGGTGGGGGGGGAGGAAGAGAAACAGTAGGAAATATAGGATACGATGTTTACCAGGGCCCCCAGCGGGGTAACTAGAAACAATGGCCATAAACTGGAGGAGAGCAAATTTAGATTGTACATCAGGACAAAAATTCTCATTGTGAGGGTTGCTAAAATACAGAATATGCTTCCAAGGGAGGTGGTGCTGTCCCCTTCCTTGGAGGTATTCAAGAGGAGATTGGACAAACACCTGGCTGGGGTCATTTGAACCCAGCACTCTTTCCTGCCCAAGGCAGGAGGTTGGACTCGATGATCTAATAGGTCCCTTCCCACCCTAAAATCTATGAAATCTATGAACTATGAAATAGATGCTCAGTCTTCTTCATGATCAGGTCTTTATTCTGCATAGCTGCCTTTATTTGGCCTGAATAGTTCCAATTTTCTTTTTGGGTAATAAATAATCAGAATGGCTAGGGACTGAAATTACACATAAACCAGTGTAAGTGATCAGAAACCAGTTCAAATCTGTAACACAACAGAAGTTTAGTGCACATAAACTGCTTTCAAAATGGCCAAAACCAGTTTAGATAAACTTGGATGTAGTATCAGACTTAACTGATTTAGGTTACGCTGGTTTATTGAATTCTGTCCCAGATCCCCTCCAGATTCAAGTTAACTCTCAATGCTCCGGCATCCCAGGATGACTTGCACTTCCCCTGCAAACCTCCCTTCACAGGGTGGGTGGGCTAGCCTTGGCTCAAACTGTCTGCTCGAGGCCCAGCTTCTGGTCTGGGCCACTGCATTTGCAGAATCAAAAGTGAATGTCTGTTCACTTGCTTATTGGTTCAATCTATGCAGCTTAGACTAACCTGAGAAGATTGAATTGATTCAGCCTTGGGTTTTTTGACTGCCTGTACTTAGCCTAAGAGGACAATGTGATGTGCATTGCCTTGGGTGTTCTGTAAGCAGTTTACCAGTATTTTGCCTTGAGTGACCTGCCCAATAATGGAGCTAGGCCAAAATAACCCAGTGCACAGAAGGAGAAAGCTTATATGACCACATACATGTCCACGTAGGTGTAGATGGAGGAAGACAGGGATTGCAATCGCAGGTGAAGGAAAGAGTTCCAAGAACTCTAAATCCAGCTGAGCTCCGCTTGGTGCAGAAATCTATTGTTAAGAGAGGGAGGAACCAAAACTGTTTGGATTTTATTAGGGCTTCCTGGATCCTTAGGGATTCCTGGACTGGTTTCAATCCTGATACAGATAGCCTGTGCACCATCTGAGAATTAAAGCAGGTCGTAAATACAATGTACACTGCTAGAATTGTGTGCCTCTGTGTTTGTTAAAATCAGGCTCTAAAAGTTTAGTGATTGCTCTTAAAGTCAGAAGCTGCAACTGGTAATGGGAACCAGACTGACACAGATAAATGTTCAGATAGCATCATCATATGGCAATTAATAGTGAATGTATCTAAATGGCAGAGAAGGAGAAACTTGAAATATCACAGGTGTGGATGTTCAGGGTGATCTCCAACTTGTTTTTGCAAACTGAATAGTTTGAAAAAAAATTGATTCAGACTGCTGGTGCTTCACCAAAGCAAACTGATCCTTGTGCAACCTCTTGAAACTCAGTCACCTGTGGTACAGTACAGTTGTTCTTTTTGAGTCAACAGGTTCTCCCAGTTCTATGGCTCTTTTGGTAAGTCAGGAGTATTTAATTAATCAAATCAGCTTTGTAAATCTGTTTCAGTACAGACGTTTTGAAAATTAGGAAAGTCTCTGGCTTATTAGGAAATTGCATGGAAAGGGATCCTAAGACACATTCAAGTATTAAGCAGGAAACTGGGTATAAACCTAAAAGAGGGTGAAAAATGCAGCCAGGACTCCATGAACTAAAGATACACTTCCTAAGCCACTGAAATACATAAATACATACATATTTTTGCACATGAACTTCAGAGGGGCTACTAATGTGCCCATTTATTCATGGATTTGAATACCTTTTGAATCAGGGCCATATTTTGTGTATGGGGCTTGGCTTATAGCTGAAGAAAAGGAAGATCTTTATGGGACTGGATTTTGGAAGCTATGAGGTTCCTGAGCCATCCCAGCTGTGTTCCACATATTTGCCAGATGCCTGGCAGCAGTGCTGCCGTCATTTCTTCCCAGCTTACCTATGTCCCTCTCATGTCCCCCATCTCATCCCTGTTTTATTCACTGTTAAAATAAACAGTGCCTTGCTGCTCAGCTTTTCTGCAAAGGTCAAACAAATCTGGGTTTCTGCTCTGGGAATTGCTAAGTGCTCCATAAGTACATTGCTGGATGGGTTGGAGAGGGACTTGAGTTCATACAAAAGTTCAGCAGGAGGTGACCTTATAGTTAGCCTTCGTTACAATCATTATCCCTTAGCTCTTCAAATTGCTGCTCTCTCCAGACTCTTGGGTATAATAATGCTTCAAAGCACTGCTGCTGGGATCAGCCATCTACTTCCTCTTCATAGCTGAGACTTGTAAGGACCACAGATGTTCCTGATGGTTCTTTTGCTTAAACTAGTGTAAATAATGCTTCAGTCCCCAGAAGCCAATTGATAATACTGGTATGAAAATAGTGTAAGAGAAAAGAAGACTGATATTCAGACTGTCTTCAGACTTAACTATTCACAGTCTATTATTACCTCTGGTATTACATCAGCATGTACTTCTGGTATTACCCAGCTAAGTTACTTCTGATTAATAGTCCAGTAAGTACTGCAGTAGAATAATATTTCAACCACTTATTTAAGTACAAGGGCAATTCTAGCTGTTACCAACTTGTACCAGTCTGACAGATCATTTTGTAGAGAAACCACTTTAAAAAAAAAAAAGACAGGCTTTGTAGCCCCACTGTATAAACCAGACCTATGTTTCAACTGTTGATTCTAATCAGCTGAAGATCTAGCCAAAGTTAAACAGCAAAAGACTTTCTTTCCTGGATTGCAACATTGGAACAGATTCCATCAGGTGCCTCCATTTAGATGAGGCACTTTTATGGAGCACAGCATCCATGATATCACCCAAAGAGGACACACAATTTTTAACAGTAAAATTACCTGTTAGGTGTGCTCTTGGCTTTTCATCAGTGAATACTGTATCTGTAATACAAATAATAAAAGATAATGATTTTTCTCCCAAGTTTAATGGATTTGATTAAAGACAAAGGCTTTTTATTTCTGTCTGGGTTTGTTTTTACAAGTTATTTGCTTAGCCTTTTGTTGACAAAAGGTAGGAGTTGAGTTTCAGACAGAGCTGATAAAAACAGAGCTCTTCTGGACTTCATTTGTGCTGCAGTGCTGTACTTGAAGATTTTTGCAGGTTGACCAGATCAAATCACCAATTCTGACTAGAACACATTGAAAAGAAAAGGCCTTTCTCTTGAATTAGAATATCAAAGTGTTAAAGGTACTTTAACTCCATGCTGTCTCCATATTAACATAGTTGGATCTATCTTACCAAGCTACAGGGTGGGCTTAGCCCTATGCCGGCTGAAAAAAGGAGACAGGCTGCCTATCCACTTGTGGCAGGGCACGGTTGGTGCCTGTCACTTTAAGATTGGAGCTAAGCAGCCAGCAGGTGCTTGATTGTGGTGGCCATGTTAGATCTCTGGCCACATATATAAACAGGGCAGTTTGCAGCTGGTAGGCCAGGCAGTAACATTGCCTGGTTGTAGGGCTCCATGCAACAACCTGGAGGTAAGGGTAGGAGCTGTAGGGGATGGCTTGGAGGCTCCTGGTCTTGGGCATGACCAAAAACTGCACCCTGCCGGGAGTGGGTGGCCTGGTGGGGCTCTCAGTGGTGCGGGAGCCCCCAGGAAATGCCAGGCCAGTTACCACACTGGTGAAAGGTGGGTACCTTAACCCTAGCCCTCACGTTTGGGTGGGTTATATAACATTGGAGGTAGTGGGCCAGGCATAGCTGCGGCCACCTGAGCCCTGTGGGGTACAAGACCCTGAGAAGGAAGATTGGGGGCTAGGCACGGCTGTGGTCACCTGACCTCTGTCTGGTGTAGGACCCCGAGGAAAGGTAGTTGGGGCCAGGTATGGCTATGGCCATATGAGCCCACCAGGGAGGGAAGTCCTGTGGCCCCAGTGAGGGGATGGTGTGGAGCTGCAATGAGGGGGGGCAGAGATGAGGAGCCCCAGTGAGGGGAGTAGGCCAAGGTATGTCTCCAGATGCCTGAGGCTGTAATTTGGGCCAGAGGCCAAGCAAAGGGGGCTCAGTCAGAGGGGCAAGTCCTGACCCCAGTAAGTCCTCCACCACTGGGAGGCTGTGTGTGGGTCAAACGTAAGAGCTATAGCAGAGCACAATGACTTGCTGCTCTGGCAGGGGAGTGAGAGTCCCCACAAGACCCTGGAGCACTAGTTGTGGTGTGGGTTAAGAATGAGTGGAGGCCAGGCACATCTGCGGACACCTGAGCTCCACAGGGGAGGGAAGCCCTGGAGGCCCAGTGAGGGGGTGGAAATGAGGACCACAGTGAAGGGCAGAGATGTGGAGCCCCAATGAGGGGGGCAATGTAAGATGTAGCAACTTGGTGAGGGGGTGGCCCTAATGAGGGGGTGGTGTGGAGCCCTGGTGAGGGGTGGAGATGAGGGGCCCCAGTGAGGGGGAGGAAAACCAGAGAGCTGGGAGCTCAGTATGTCTGAGTGTACAGAGTTGCCCCAGAAGGGGCCAGGGCAAGCTTAGACCCAGTTGGGTAATTGGCTGGCCACTACCCCGGTGAGGGTTGTGGGAGAGGCCCAAAAGACATCTGCCACCTGAAGTATGAGCTAGCTAAAACCTATGGCCTAAGGAGCCCACTCCAAGAGGGAGCAAGACAGTACAAGTTGTCGATGTGTGAGAGGCCCTAATGAGAGGAGGGTGGTATGAATGTGAGTGTCTGAGACCTGATAATGAGGCCTACGCTTGGTCTGGCTGCAGGTCAGGAGCTTTATCATCTGAATGCCATCTGCGAGGCTTGGGCTGCAGAGCTGCAGCTAGTGCCCCCTGGCATCGGGGCAGGAATGGGCAGCCTCCTGCCTTAGTCAACAATGAGGTGTGGCAGGTGAGTCAGGTGGGTGGTGTGCCCAAAGGCAAATGGCTAAACTAGCACTGTGGCTAGTTGGGGAGTCCTACTTTGCCACACCACTACTTAGGAATTGCAGGCTTGCTCCAGCTTTTTTTCCTCTATATCCTCTATCTACCTGCTGCTGCCACCATCTAGCCTTGGCTTTGCTGGTGCCTGATGCCTGTCACACCTTCACCTACTCCTTTCCTTTCTCACCTTGCATCCCAACAAGATAACCCCCTCCTACCACAGCACTTGCCCATAGCCTATCCTGACAGCCCCTGCACTGGGGCAAAGGCAGCCTTGGTCAAGAGATAACATAGGCCTGGTATGTGCACCCCCTGTGTAAAAATTGCTGCCAGAAGAAGTGTAAGTGAATCCTTTGGAGGTTTTAGTGGCTTTAAGTACTGGAAGAAAAGGGAAGGGAATCTAATCTACAAAACTAGGAAAGTGCATTTTGGTAGAACTTGTGGAAGTAGCTCCCATTCTCAGCAGACACCCAAGTAAACACGAGCTTCTACAAAAGGAAAGAACTGGCAAACTTACAAGTAGTTGTTGCCTGTTGCTTTAAGGCATTTGGTGCTCTTTCTTCTGCCACCTATGAAAAACATTCACAAGTAGTTAGCTTCCACTTGAATGAGGCAACAAAATTATGGAGAATCATGATGCTCCTATAGATGACTTAATTAAGAAGTCCAAACAAAAATTCTAGGAATGCTTCAAGAGAGAGAATACCTGACGATAACAGTTTGTGTTTAAATAGACACTTTCACAGATCAGCCCCTAAGTAATGTGGGCTGTTCATTTAAGAACCTTTCTCTCTCTCTCTCTGCCCTTGTTGGTTTGCAAGTACCTGTAATCATGCAGTACGGATGAGAGAACTATGGGGAAGGTCTGGGCCTAATCCTCAGCTCTTCCCAGAGATAATGCTGCTTTATGCCAGCTGACAAATCTGCCCCAATGCATCCTTTCCTTCTGTACTTGTCTACTCTTTATTGCTGGAACCTGTACTTGAGTCACTTACTACTCTCATGCACTTGGGACCAAGTTTGTATAAAAAGCAGATAAAGGTTGTTCATTCTCTCTCTCTCTCTCTCTCTCTCTCTCTCTCTCTCTCTCTCTCTCTCTCTCTCTCTCTCTCTCCCCTCCCCCCCCCGCTTTTTCCCCCCTACGCACTTTGTAAATCCTCATCTAAAGCTGAACGCCAGTCCACTTGTGACATGCATTCAGTGTAAACAAAGATGAAACATATTGCAGCATTATATTGATCTCGTCAGTGCCAAATATGCATGTTGTTTATGTAAAGTAACAGTGGAGAAAGTAGCTGCTTGCCAACTAGATGGCTGCCAATGGCTCTGTTTGTCTTATTCAAACTAGTTCAGCCAAAATGCATGACTTATTTTGGGTCACATTCCTAGCTGGTGTAAGTCAGCATGGCTTCTTAGCCAGTGGAATGCTGCTGATTTACATGGATCTGGCACAAAGCATGTATGAAGGAGCTGGAAAAAAGCACCTTATGAGCAGTACATCAAGGCGTACAATTCAGGCAGTTTTATACACTGAGACAGGCATTACTTGTTGCTGGTCTGTGGAGAGCTAGCTGGTCTTATGGTGCTAAATCAGCTTGTTTCCATCTGCTACACTTGATCAGTGCATTAGACAGACATACCTCTAAAGTTTATTAGTATAATTAGTGGCAGTCGGTGTTTTAGTGATGGCAAATGGCTTGCCTGTACCGCAACAATTGGGAGAGCAGGACCAGTCAACATGTGGCTGGATCATCAGCTGGTATGAATTACTCTGGTATGCTCCCTCCTAAAAGTTTGAGAACTCCCCATAGTCCTGTATCTGCTTGGAGCATGCTTAGAGTATATGCCAAAGCACTTCTTGTGGACCAGATCCTCAGCAAGTGAAACATTTCATTGTAAATTGCTTTCAGTTGACTTCTGCCACCTAACCACAGTTGAAGATTTGCTACCTAAATATGATCACAGTTTCACTATTAGTGACTATTAACATGTGAGTGAAATATCGGCCCTTGAGTATTTCATGTATTCAGTGCCTGCTGTTTATGGGGGAAGAGGACTCGCTATACATCTGCAAGGCGAATTGCAGAGCAAATCTAACTATCAGCTGAAACTCATGCCCAGTTTCATGGTGGTGGGTGACTCATAGTACATTACTCAAAGTTATGCCACTTACGAAACTGTTTCCCAACATTTAAATTGATTAAACAATCAACGAAGGAAAAGATGTTGTCAGTAGATGCCATCCTCTTCCTTATGTGCATACACTTGCACATCGCTGTCACGACCTCTAGCAGAACAACGTCATCTAAGATGCAACTAAAGACTAGGTAGTGCACAATCTGTAAGACAGGGCAGAGTTATTTCATACACAGGGCCTCAGGCCTGATGTCTGACCTCTGCTCATTATTGAATAGAATAATGCAGGACTGATGGGGACCTCAGGAGATGATTCACTCAGTTTCCTTACTGATTAGCCATCACTGGAACAGTCCCAACAAATATTTCTCTAACCTGTTCCTAACAGACAGCATGGAAGGAGATTCTGCAACATTCCTATGCAGCATGTTTCCGTGTTTTACTACCCTAGGAGTTGGCCAGATTAACTCTTCTTATTTGCAAGTTGATCCAGTTTTCTTCTTGTTCTTCCTCCAGTGGCCATGAAGATCAAATCACCTGGTTATAATTACTTATAAGGGGCAAAATAACAGTTTTCTGTCTTCTCTTTTCTGGACTAAACAAAATCAGCGCTTTCATCTTTCCTCTGAGGTTATGTCTTGCACGTAAAAAGTTTGCACATGATACAAATGTACAAGTTT
>NW_017728925.1:5651694-5685337 GCF_001723895.1 Crocodylus porosus
CCCCCCCAAATTCTCATGAGACTTGTTGGGACGTTTGAATATGACTCTCTATTCTTATGATGCAATGTCCAAGAGTCATGGTCAGCTGAACATGTCATTTTTCCTAAAGGGGAAGCCCAGGATCATAGTGGAGGAGTTCTCAATTCACACTTCTCCCCCAAACCATACTGTATTTGTATATTTTATAGCGTTACTAGATTAGTACCTAATTCAGCAAAGTATTTCAGCCTAACTTTCTATGAAAATATTTATTTAGTCAAACTTGATTTTTTTTTCCGACAAAAAAAAATTTTGATGCAGATTTTTTTTCTACAGCCCTAAATTTTATCTTGTAATCAGAGTGTTCTTGAATAGAAACTTTATGTCCAGCACCTCCAAGCTTTAAAAAGAAGATCTGGACCTTAACTTGGTAAACTGACTCAGTTTTAAATATAGAAGGAAAAGAAGTGTGGACTACTGGGTAGACCATTAGATGAACTGGATCCTATTCCCAGTGCTGTCGCTGATCTGTCAAGTGGTGACCTTAGGCAGTGTCTTGTCTGTGCCTCAGTTTCACTGTCTATAAACTGAGATAATAAGAAGGGCCTCCTTTGTGAGGAGGTTTGAGATCTATGGATGAAAAATGCTATGTGAGACTTGTATTTAATTATGGAAAGCTAGGTTAATATGTGAGAGGTAACAGTAATACTAAATGTATGTGTTGTGTATATACCTCAAAGTATATACATACACCCTTTCACCTGAAAGAAGCTGTTGAAAATGTAAGTTGCGTTATTATACAATATGGAGGGTTTATTTATACAACTCATGATGTACCTATAAACGTTAAGTATGTTTAAAAGGACTAATTTGTGTGTAATTATTGGGTACTTGTTCTATTCCCCTTCCTCGATCAGGTGCAATTTAAAAAAATTCTCAGCTTTGACTTATGTTTGCTTCCACTGAAGACAGTAGAAAAACTCCCACTTGTTACAATGGGAAGAGAGACGTAGACACTGAATGCTTTGAAAATCCCACCATAGATCTGATTTGAAGACGACTGTCTCCTGAAACAGAGACTTTAAATACTGTGAAGCCTGTGGTATGCAAAAAGATGCTACTGTCTCTTAATTCCAAGACTGGCCAAAAGTCCCTAGGACATTTATTTACATTTAACACTGAAAGGAAATAGGCAAAGATTCCCCCGCCCACAGGCTTTTCCTTATTGTGCCTTTTGAAAGGGGGTGTGGGTGTCCATCTGAAAGAAGTCAAACGTAGAAAAGTTAATTGAAACTCTGGCATCATAAGTGTCACAAACAAAGCTGTTCAGATGATACCCTTTGGTTTAACTTTCAGTGCACCGTATTACTTTAGTTTGGCCTTTCTCTCAAGGGCCCTCTCTAACTTCTTGGAAAGTCAATGGAAAGACCCACCCTAATTTTCATGAAAGCTGGTTCAAGATGAAAAGCAATCCATGCTACTTGCATAAAACATGTGCAATAGAGCAGTGCTGTAAAACAGTTGGGGCTTGGGAGGAGATTATCATGGACTTGGGAGAATGATGAAGGACTTCAGCTCAACCCTCCTACAACCATTCTTCCATCCTGTGAACTGTGTCACTTACATAACTGTTTGTGGCTCTGCACAAATGGGATTGGTTAGTCTTCATGCTGGCCAATGCAGGCCTGGAACGGACCCATTTTACAGTGGATAGGACTTGGAAAGCCCAACTATATGCTGTAGCCTGCTCTAGTAGCACCAAAATGAGTGGTGGGAAAACGCATCCCTTTATGCAGCCTTTCTGTTTGGTTCAGTTTCCGTCTATAGACTTATTATTATCTTGAAGCTACGGAATGCCTCTGACTTAACCCAACCAACATCCCACTGACAGCAGTGGGAATTAAATGCAAACACCATCAATTAATACTTAGCACTTTGTTTTTAAGTGGTTAACTAAGGAAATCGATAGGCAGCAGCAGATACATTCTTGGCTGTTGTGTCAGTCTGGCAGCCACATGACTGAACTCGAACTGTAAAAAGTTAACAAATGGAATTGAGATGCAGAAATAAAAATGTTGGACTTTCAATGTTTCTAGTCTTCCCTAATGCTCCTTAGTTACAGTTGTTGCTGATCATTGTTTAAAACCCCAAGAAGTGGGTCAATTATCTGGACATTCCCATTTTTCCCCATCTGTACTTGATTGAAGCTTCCCAGGGAATCCACCCTGGAACGTGATTCCAGCAACTTATTCCTGAAGCAGATGCAACAGGAGGGGAAAACTCAATGTTTGTATACATGGCCTCAATATTCTCTTCCCTGTCTGACTGGGGAATTTCTAAAGGGAGGAGAATGTGGGAATCTATATGTGTTCAGGGCTATTTAGATATCCATGTGCAGGGAGTGGCATGTACACTTCACCATCCTAGCAATAAATGTCAAGAGAGACATCTCTGCACCACAAAGCCTGTACTGCTTCCCATTTTCTGTAGGAAAATACGCAACAGGAATTTACTAATAATCTATGGCAGCAATAAATTATGACATTCCCCTCCCTATCCCCTGTGCCAGAACACTGTAAGGTGGAAAAGAAAGTCCCTTTCATTAACCTGTTCACTTGTCCCTTTCTGCTTCAGGGGTCATCAGCTAGGCATACTGTTTCTCCTGTTTGTCCACCTGCTCTCATGCTTCCTGTGTAGCCCAGTAGAGGTGCCATTTTTCTCCTTTTCTCTGCTGACACTTCCAGTTATAATAGAGCAGGGGGAGGCAACCCTTAGTATGGGTGCTAGAGCACCACATATAAAGGCATTTTCCTTGGCACATGTGTCTGAAGGTGGACAGCGGGGAAGGGGCCGGGGCTGCGCTGCTACAACAAGGATTAGGTCCCTCGTGGATCCCTGCCATCTGCCCCTGGTGTGCCAACATCTTACAAGTTGAGGTTGTGGGTGTTTTGGCACTCTGCCCAAAAATGTTGCTGACCCCTGCGACAGAGGGCTTTGGGAGTAAATAAAATCCGCCTTTAAGTGTGATTTTTAATTTTAAAATTTAAAGGGGAATAAATGCCTTTTTTAATCATTCAGAAAAGATGATTTAACACCGTTATTTGTGAGAATATTCTTCTGGAAATGAATGGGGTTTCTCTTATGAGTAAGGACTGCAGGGCCAGGCCCATACTCTGAATTTGGGATATTGTTCCTTGGAGGAGTGAGAAGAAAGTAATGATGAAAAAAGTCAAATAAACCTATAACTGGTTTTGTTGCTGCCTCTCACTGGTGACAGTCTCAGTTATCAATGGAGCAAGAAGAAGATTTACAGAACATAGTAACTAGCTGAGGAGTGTAATGTTCTACCTACTCTGCTTGGCATAAATTCAAATGGCAAACAGTCAGCTGTGTTGGTTTTATTTTTGCCCACTAGGATTTGCAAATGCTGCAGCTTATTTGATAGCATCATTAAATCATCAGTGCATTATCATGTCACTGTAGTAATTACTGTACATATATTTATAGAACTATAACACGTGACAATATCATCCAGAGTATAGCAATTCTTAATGTTTATGTAGCACTTGCCCTCTGAAGACCTCAAAGCCATTCAGAAATACAACTTTGATGTCCTTCGCATTGCAACTATAAGCCAGTCAAGTAAAAATCCTCCTTGATGGATTATTATTTTATTATTTCTATTGTAATAGCACTAACAACTAGTGTCCAAATGTTGATGCCGTTGCGTTCAGTGGAATACAAACACACACAGTATGTCTAAGCACGAAATAAAGGTAGTTGTCTGGACAGTAGCTGTGCCAGGTCTAGCTGATATGAGTAGCCATATCAGTGAAGACATAACAGGGCATGGACTTTGATCATTAGCACACACTAAATAGTACATATCTAGGCTCCCTGGAGGTAACGTCACAGCCAAAGCTACATTCTGCTGTGCAAACTAAGCCAGACTTGGGCAAAGTCCCTATCTGAAGGAGCTTGAAACATGAGATACCAAAGCCATGACCCTGTACTATACACTATACAGGTGCAGGAATTCACTCATGCAAATTTCAGTGCAGGTTGGGCCCCAAGATACTATTAAATACATGTCAAAAATCTGTTGGCAGAAGCCTGCCAGAAAGGAAACTTGGTTTGGAGTCAGCCTATTATTAGCTCTTTTCAAATGCTTGTGAATGGCAACAATGTTTTATCGTTCACAAATAAAGTCTGGGCTACAAAAGCACTCAATAATGACTTTGAGATGAATTGCTGAAATGGATTAAGGCCTTGATTCTGGAAACGCATTGGCATAGGCTCACCTGCTAGAAGCTGGGCTGTCCCATTGATTTCAGTGACTCGGTGGGAATATGCACTTGCTTAAAGTACCATGGTGTCATAACAAAAACTTACAAGTGTGTAGCTGTGGAGGTCAATGGCCAGCTAACTATTAAAAAGGAACAGTGCAGTCCCTCTGAACTTAGGGAAATTTTTTATTAGGAATCAGATGAGGATTTCATTTCTAGGGCCAGCCTCAGTAATTGGCCCAAATCAGATGCCCATATTAAAAATTTCAAATTTGGGAGAAATTTAAATTTGCTTCCAAATGTGGACATGACCTCCATGCCCTTGACCTGTCTGGTATTTATACACATACAATGATTTTACGCAAGTGCTAGACACACAACGATTTTACACAAGTGTAAAAGAGATAAAGAGATAAAAGAGATGTCTGTGCATAATAGTTAGCAGATGTCTACCTCATGTCTCCTCTCACTCTTTGGTGAGACGCATGGTAAATCTCAGTGTAAACCCAAGAAAGTGGGTAAGGAGGTGTACTGCCCAATCCCTAATTGAATTAATAGATTCATAGATGTTTAATTCAGTGCAATAACACTGATTTGTATCAGTCAAGGGGGTTGACCCATTGAAGAGGGGGAAAATCAAAGAACAGGAGGGGAAAGTTTGTCAGAAAAAGAATGAAAAAACCCTCAGATCTCCTTTTACCTCATCTGCTATATAAAAGGAAAAAGAAAAAAAAGAAAGAGGATAATAGGACATTTCTAACATTTTCCCAAATCACCCACCCATGAAAACACACACAGTCTTTTTCCAAATCAAAAACATTAAGAAAAGAAGAGAGTTTTGTTAAAGTTTGCTTAAATCATAGATAAATGACATGTTCTTACCTGATCCAGGCTAAGTTTGTGGGCTTTGAAACTTCCAACCAGCAGATAGGCTGTGGGTAATGTTAGGACTAGCACAGACAGCATGCAAAAAATCACAGTCCAACGCATTTTCCTGAAATCCTCCTTGATATGCATCCAGGCATCTTGATTGGCCCTTGCAGCTGCTTCCTCTAGGGTTAGTTCAGTTAAACGTTCCATGCCTCTGTGGCACGTAAATGTCTCTCTCTCTATGAAAGCGGGAAACAGGAAAATCTCTTCTGTCTTCTGACCTGCATGGAGACCCCCATTAAATAAGAACTCACTTGAATGTGGGATGGCTCCCTCCCCCCCCCCCCCCACACACATACACACCCTCCCTCCCAAGGAATGCACCGCCTACAATAGAAACCTAGCTCAGGGAAAGGAGAGAGCACAACTTTTTTCTGAGCTTGTAGAGGTGCATGTTCAATGCTTACATCTGTTTTTTCCTCACTTTACAGAAGGAAGTTAGGAAAGTCCCCGGGGGGGTGGGGGTGGGGGGTGGAACCAGGATAAATTGAGCAGGAAGGCTGGAGCAGATTAAAAGCTTTTCCACACAGCAAAGGGAACGTGAAACTACTGGAAAGGAAAGTGAGAGATGATAGAGAGCAGCACAAGAAACGACACATAATCTTAACACATACTCAAACTCCACAGTCATAAAGTTTCATTGCAAGCTGGAGAGGAAAAACCTACCCCAGGGCAGTGGCAGGTAATTGTGCAAGGAGGGAGATTCTCCAAGGCTCTGAACAGAAATTACGTATAAATCGGTATAAGTGATCAGAAGCCAGTTTAAATCCGCAAGTGGCTCAGGACTACATTATGAGAAGTGTTGAGTAGTTTAAGCAAAAGTCAAGGGCAATCTGCATCCCTTTGGACGCTCTCCTAGCTCCAACTGCTCTCAAGTCCAGATCATTGGGGGCTGGACCCGATGACCTGCAAGGTCCCTTCCAGCCCCTCACAATCTATGAATCTATGAAAGAATGGATTTGGATTCATGCTGCCTGTTCACTTTGTGAGCAACAAAAAATGGAAATAGTTTTGTTAACTTTCTGAATATTTATTTTCAGTATCCATTCACTGAAGCCTGTTGTCACTGCCTAAGAAAGAGAAACCACACTGTTCCTACTACACTCTGGAAACTTTATTGTCACCTGAGTTTCCTGGTGGGTCATTACTCCTGGCTAAGGAGTAAGGGTTAGGGGCCCAATATTCGCCCACTATGTCAGCAGCTAAACAGATGGCCTCAGTTGAAGCAGGATCAGGCCAATTGCTAACAGTCCCAGCAATATTCATTGGAAATCATCTCTGGTGTGACTGACACTTCCTTTGGAATACAGAAAAGAGACTGCTCTGTGTGCCACCTTCCTTCACCAAAGTACACCACGTCCTAAGCTGCATGCCAAAGCATAGTAACTATTAACTGTCCTTTCTTTCTGCTTTGACATGGCTTGTCAGGGAGGAGTCTAAACACTTTTATAAGGGAAGGGATCATCACGTACAGCTGCTCAGGACCGGTTTGATTGGCCAGTATTCCATTACAGCAGCAGTACTGATTCCATTACATAGAAAAACGTGGTTTCCTCAAAACTAAACTTTGAATTTTACTTCCCTTTTTCCCCAAGGAAAAAAAAAAAGAGTAGGGGATGGTTTTTGTTTTAAAGTAAGAGAAGGTAGACATTTTTTAGATTTATAACATTTCAGATTTTTGTTGAAATATTGTATATCAACATTTTTTCAAAATACAAAAATAAACATTTTCTGAAACGTTATAATTGGAACTCACTTTTAAATGAAAAAAATATTCATTTAACCAGCTCTGGTAATTCATATTTCAGCAAATACTGCTTGTGGTCCATCCTGTTTTAAGTAGTTCAGTGCTGCTTTCTATTTTTTAGACAACTAAAATTACTGAACTGTATAAAATGCACTATCTGAAGAGCTGTGCAAGGTCCAGGTGCTCCCTAAGTAATGAAGAATTAAGGCATAAAATGTTATAGGGGGAAAGTAAAAGAAGAACTTACAATCAGAAAAAAGAGAGGTGGTTTTGTTTAGAGAAATTATATTAATTAGCTAATAAAGCACTGGGATTTGTATACTTTAATTTCAACCCAACCACTTCCTGTGTTTATCTTGTGAAAATCATTTACTTTCTTTTCTTTCCTTCCACCCTTTGTCTTCCTTTTCCATATAGTTCCTAAGGTCTTTGCCATATAGACTTTCTCCAACTATGTGTTTAGTACTTAGTGCCACAAGGACCTGATGTCAGCAGAAGGGGGAGAGCAGCATGAGACTTGGTTCTTTGGATGTTACTATAGTATAAAGAGAATGGGAGAAATACATGAAGTACAACATTTTAATATTGATAATAGTACATTGCATTACTCTTCAGTGAAGATGCTGGCTATAGATATGGACTTCTTATGGGTCGTTATTGCAAAAGATTAATCCCCTTGCCATGTGACAGGGCCAGCATTCCATTACAGCAGCAGTTACCGTTAGAGATCCTAGTACCTGCTCTTGGACACCTACAAGTGCTTTACAAATATTTATGGAACAAGCACTTAAACTGTGAAGTAGGTAAATATTTTAAGAAAGCAGAATATGAAGCAGAGATGCCTGGGATAGTTAAACCTTGAAATCCTTATGTACGTGCCCTCTTGGCATAGTTAGATTGATATCAAGGGAGTCATACCAACAAATACAAGATAAGAATCTGAACTTATTTCAGCCCCATGATGCATCTGTGGAAGAGAGAAAAGTCTGATCCTCTCTCCGTCTCATGTGGGTGAGTAGGGAATACACAAGGAGCTTGCACACTCATAAGGAGGGGAATTAAGTAAGATGGTAATGCCCATGAAAATATGCTCTGGAGTTTAAAGCAAGTCAATGGTTGCCTGAGAGCTGTTACACTAATATGCCAACTGGTGTCCTCTAGAGGTAAGATCAAGAGCAGCTTCATTGGAACTAAAGAACCAGGCCTGTAAAAAAGACACACATAGCATTTATAAATTGAGCAATGAAGATGGCTTGTCACACCATACTCACTAGTGTATTACACTTGTAGAACTTGGGTCAAAGAACTGTACCCCAAGATCACACAGCAAGTTGGTTTTAGATCTGTCAAAACAATGCTGGTGTGCAGAGACGTTCAATCCAAGCACTAAACTAGATTTTTTTTTTAACACATAATGTAAAAGAAATAAATCGAATAAAAGAACATGGGTAATTAGAAAAAAAATAGGACAAGGATTTAATTGGGTGAGTAGTCACTCATGGTTCTATGGGAAGGGAAATACAAAAAAGATAGAACTAAAGTTTTTGTCTGTGTCAACAATAATACCAAGGATACGTCTGCCTGAAACAGTTTCATGATGAAAGTAGATTTACGTTTATATTTGTCTTGATGATTTTGCACTGCTTGGCACTTTGCTTTGCCTAGAGGAAGGAAATTCAGTCAATCCATTTCACTTTTGTTTCTGGTTAACTTCTGGTTTCCGTTTTCCACTTAGATAATGTAACACTCAGGTCCCAAATTCTGCAGAGGGATGCTGGGCTTAAACATATTTATATTTCCAAAGAAATATGACGGAAATCACAGATCTGCAAGTTCAGAGGAGCTGCATTTAGACCGGAGGCTAAAGAGGAGAGGAATAAGCAAAATCTCCAGCGTCAGGTTGGCCTCCAGTGTTCTTGGTAACAAAGGAATCACTCTATTGTTTTTCCATAATCAAAACTTCAGAGAAAGTTAGTGGCTGGCACTTTTCTGAGGAATACCTTGTGTCTAACAATGAGGGCTTTGAGTGTAAAAAAGTTTGGGAACCACTGTACTAAACCATAACACCTTATGGTTGGGAGTCAACACTACTTCAAAGAAGATTAATCTGTTGCACCCCAGAGGATGGGGGAAAAAAGACCATATTTTGAAGACCATAACAAGTTAGAATGCATCTGAAACTACAGATTCCTACTTAAAATCTGTTTGTTTTGTGAATCATGTGCAGGAGTTTTCAACCTAATATGCCACAGGACCCTAACTGAGAATTTCTGGTGTAATACCTAGGAGGAGGTTTCTCTGGGCTTGTGTCAGGCATGCCTCCAGCTCCATGAGTGAAACCTGTATTAGTTTCATGACATCAGATCTAAAATCTGTTGGGATTGCTATTCAGTCTTGTGTATGCAAAATCTTGTCTTGGACACACAGCTCATTAGGGCTATGTGAAGGTTTGGTCCCTGATTTGATTCAGCAGACATTCGGCCCAATTCGGTGACCGAATCTCCAAATCCTTTAATCTCTCCAAATCGAATCAGAACCCTCCAAATCGATTTGGAGAGATTCGGAGATTTGGACACAGACACAGCTTTAAATGTTTTCTCTACATACCTCTAGGTAGCAGGGGCTTGTAAATGCTGTGATGCTTTTACATGGAGTGTCCCACAGAAGCGTGGGGGGCTCCCCAGCATGCTTGGCAGCAGACCTGGAAGTGGACCAGAACCACTTCTGCTCCACTTCTGAGTTTGCTGGGGAGTGCACAGGGGGACTCCCCACATCCACCCAGCTCAGTGACTGGTGTGTCCTGGTTCTGAAGGGGCACCCAGAGTCCCCCTGTAGCCAATCATCAAGCCGGGGGGGGCGGGCAGTGCATTCCCCGGCAGACTTGGAAGTGGACCGGAATCCAGGTTCATTGCCGAGCATGTGGAGGGCCCTTCGCACTCCTGTGGGACCCCCCCCATGCACTCTAGCATAGCAGTGATCATAAGCCGTGCTGGTACCCTGAGATATGTAGAAAAAATGTTTAAAGCTGTGTCTATGGCCAAATCGCCGATTCTCTGAATCAGTATTAAATCTTCAGATTTGGATTCAGACAAATTGAATCAGGGACAGTGATCCAAATCAATTAATTGAATCACTGTCCCTGATTCAGGCCGAATCCGAATCTGAATTGAATAGGGCCTGCTTCACACACACCTACAGTGCATCCATCAGCTGGTAATTTTGGATAGCCTCCTGGTCTCCCCACTCCTTCAGTCTGAACAACTTGTTAAGGAGCTTTGCTGGATTTCCTGAAGCCTCTCCTTTGGTCTAGCTCCTGTCGTAAAGGGCCATTTGTATTGTACTCTGGAGGATATGCAATGATTAGTGTATCTGCCACCAGTCATTCCTGGGCATTATCCTCACCTCAAGGCACTGTAGTCCTAAATAACATGCATTATAGTTGTTCAGTAATGGCTTTTTTTGCAATGTTTTCTTATTGTTTGTGACCAGGCTGCACACCTATCTTGTGCCTAAAGGTGAACAAATAGCACCATTTTGTTCCAAAGGGCATAGGGATTAGGCAATAGCTTCTTCGCAACTTGAGCACATCTTTTGGTGTTTATCAGGACTTTACAGGAAATGCTACATGCTATTGCATTGGATCCTTTGCTGCTCCAAGGCCTCTTTCTGAGATATGCTACAGTTGTAATTGCTCTGTAGAGTTCTAGTTCTTTAGGATTTTTGTTTTTGGTTCTCTCTCTATTCCCATACTGGATCACCATGTGTTAACTGCCTCAAGTTTACATGCTTCTGATACTTGTGCACAGACTCTGGTAAGGCAGTTGTGAGCAACATTTTTCCCCCCAATCTGTTATTTCATCAATACTTAGAGCTTTTCTATCACTGTGAAGCTGCTGTTCCATTCTGTGGTGATTCGTGTATGTACTAATACCTTTTCTTTGAGGACTTTTCTAATACATTCTTCACTAGCTCCATCAAGGCTACTGGAACTCTACTTTGTGATTGTCCCACAGGTTGCATGTGGAGGCCTGTTTCTAATCTCAGAATGACTTCTAGGTGTCCTGAAATACATCCTTGTAGTTTGCTGGAATGCTGAATAGGACTGGTGGTGACCAGGGATCCTGGTTTTCTCTGTTAAAAAAATACAAAATTCTCTAATTAAAACCCCCTGAAATACACATTTTTCCATGATTAAAATGAAATGCAAATATATAAAGAGGTATCAGTTGAACACGAAGTTTTATTGGCATACTTACAATTTTAAATCAATTTGGAGGTTTACCAGTGCCTCAGTCATTACAATAAATCTATTCTAAATACCTATATATTCTCACCATTGATTTTGGTTTTTTATCATGGAAAATTAGAGCTCCTCCTGTCCCCTTTGCTCCCCAGGATGTGGGTCCAGCTGTGGCTGCACCCCCTGCTGCTTTGTGCTATACAGCAGCCCTGATATGCTGGTGCTCCTCACTTCCAAGCCACAGTCCCTTCAGCTCTGCTGGTGCCCCTCAATTCCAGCTCGCAGCCCCTGCCAACCCTCCAATTGCTCCCTTCCGGCAGCAGCTCCCCCCCTGCACCAGGACACGGGTCCAACTGTGGCTGCCCCCTATTGCTTTGTGGCTCTAAGCAATCCTGACATATTGGCACCCTGCCCCTGCCCGTGTCGTTGCCCCTCACACTCAAACCACAGCCCCCCCCAGCACTGGCAGCGTCAGCCCCACTGCCCTGCCAGCTCTCCCCACAGGTAGGGATATAAATATATTTTAAAATAATATCCATTTAACCTCTTGCAATTATATTGGTTAAATAGTTAACAGATAGATCATACTTAGTTTAGTGACCTCCTGCAGGAACGGCCTGTTGGGCTGGATGGGTGGTGCTCAGACCCTCCATGGGTCAGATCCAGCTGGTGGGCCCAATTTGGTACATGGTAAAGCGAGGGGGGTGGGGGGGTGAGAAAGTCATAGGGGGGAGGAGGGGAAAGCTGGGGGGCCCCAGCCCTGATTAGGCTGTGCAGGGCATGGGAATTTGGTAGCAGGGAAGGGTGGTAGTATTGATTGCTACTGCTCCTCTACCACCAAATCTCCTGACCTGTTGGGAGCCCTGCAGGACACATTTGGCTTGTGGGCCAGAGATTGAGTACCCCTGATTTAGAACTGTTACAGCCAGCTTTGGGGGTGGGCAACATCGATGACCACTCTGGTAAATGCTCCTTTGAAATCCATCATTCATGATGGGCAATTGGCTATTATACCACATAAGAGTCTGAACTTACTTTCTCTGGGAAAGTTGTGCTTCCCATGATGTATCTGTGGAAGAGAGAAAAGCTTGATTCTGTCTCCATCTCATGTGCATAAGTAGGGAATACACGAGGAGCTTGCAAAGCTTTGAAGTGAACAGGAAGTAATCTTTACCAGTATTGGTCAGGAACAAAAAAAATATATGTTTTCATATGGGACTTCATAAGAGAGACCTGGAGAGTCAATGAGGGCAGTATAGTATGCCATAGTTTGATACTGTATGGATTCCTAGTCCATATTCAGGCCCTTCTCAAGATCTAATGAACTGACCTGCACAGGAAGGGATTTTTACATTAAGCCTGGTTCCCTTGGTTGAAGATACAGGAAGAGGATATTGAGAAATGAGAGAAAGGGCTTGGCAATGGATCAGAGAGAGTATAAATCCATGTGGTTAACTGAGTAAGTCCAGAAATATATGAATAATAAGAGCAGCTGCAATTTCTTTAAGTGAGATGGAGAATAACCATATGCTTCAGGGCATCAGCAAATTATTATCTGGGATCTGAAAGACGTATCACTCTATTATTTTATATTGCATCACTGGGTGTAGTTTGAGAGTCCTACATCCTCTTCCTCAGCATCTCATGTAGGCCACTGTCAGATACAGGAAATGATGAGAACATGAAACAAATAAACACCAAGTGCATAAATGGCATTACCCAGTCACTTAGGGTTGGTGATTCAATTCTGGGCACAGTCAATATGGGCTATAGGAATTTCCATTGTGCTATGCTGTAGTTACATTAAGCTATAGTAAGCTATGTTGCTGAAAAGCAGCATGGGACAATGAGGCTTCCTGACAGCTGGATGACCCACTAAGAAAGAAAAAAAAAATAAAGACACACTAATGAGCAAAAAGACACTGAATGGAGTATGAAAACAAAAGGTAAAAAAACCACAAGGACAAATGTAAGTGGGAACCTACCAATGAGACAGAGAGAACAAGCGCAGGCATGTATTCTTTGCAAACAAAACAAGTAGAGATGAACATCTAGACAAAGAGAAAGATAAGCATTGGCATCTAGAACATCTAGACAAAGAGAAAGATAAGAATTGGCACGGGGGTGGGGGGTGGGGAGAGGGAGTCAGTACACAAGTAGAAATACAGGGGTTTGGAGACCTGTCCCTCATAGAAACCTAAGGAAGTATGCATAACCTATGGTGTCTAAGCCTGTCCAGGGCAAGCCTTGCTAAGTTGGACTGATGGTTAATCAAGCCAACTAGTGCGCTGTCCAACAATGATAAGCCTTTCTGAACTTTCACCACTGAGCATACATTTGAGTTGTGTTTTCTGAGTCATCTTCAGGATTTGAAAAATGGCTTGCTATTGTCAGCTTTCCAGAAAATACAGACTCCAGCACTCTGTATATCTAAAGTGACAGCAATCAAACACCACCCAGAAAAAACCACAACATTCTGCACACCTCAGAACAACGCCAGCTGGCAGCCATGTGCCCACTGAGCATGCTCAGCAGATGCATGTATGTAGCACCATACACTCACCAAAATATACACTTGAGGCTAAGCGTCAAAATCGTAGTTGGCAAAATCCTGTGATTAGCATGTGTTAGATATCAGAGAAGGAGGAGTAGGAGGGTGGCTGTATCCTGGTCTCTTGCATAGTCAACAGAAGGCAGTATTTAGGGCCAGAAGGAAAAGAAGGAGTCAGAGAGTATGTGGCTCAGTAAGATGGATGTTGTCTGGAAGGAAGAGGGCCCTGCATTTTGGGTTGGGCCTTTTCTTCCAGTAGGGCAGAAACTTCCCCACGGTTCTCCATACATTTGATACACAATGACTATCAAATACAAGGTGCAGTGGGTCAGTCCTAAGAAGAGGGTTGGTGATGGAACTTGATAATGCCTAATCTGTAGCCTGATGGTTAACACTGTGATGGGAAGTAGGAGGTGAAAGCTCAGTCTATCTCCGAGTCTCCTGTTTCCTGCGTGGGTACTAGACTATCAACCTAAAGTGCCCTTCTCCTGCTGCCACTTTCTAGGTGAGTGAGACATGTGATGGCCCTGTAATGGGGTCCCACCCCCAGGGGTGGCCACAAAGTCCCTGGAAGCCCTTGTCACCTCTGTTCTATTTTGGGGCCAGCTCCCCTTCATCTCTCCTACCACACCTTATGTCTTTGTAAGAAAGGAGGCTGCCCCAGGGCTCCCCAAGAAAGATTTTACACTGATGAGCCCAGGTGTCACTACTCATCACCTTATTTCTCAATATCCTCTTCCTGTATCTTCAACCAAGGGAACCAGGCTTAATGTGAAAATCCCTTCCTGTGCAGGTCAGTTCTTGAGATCTTAAGGGCTTATTATATGGCCTCATCTCTCCTTTGAGCCATGCCTAAGCCTCACAGATGTTACTGGTTACTCACTAGCTCAGGCCTGCATCCTCTGCCCCTCCTGGGCTCTGGTCTCTGTCTCTTCCTACCCATGCCCAAGCACTTTGCCCATCTTGGCTACTCCTGGGGCACAGCCCTGGATCCCTGACCCTGTTTCCACTTCTCAGATACAGTGGGTCCCTAGGCCTGTCTCTGCCCTCCCTGGGCTCTCTGTCCCTGACCCTGATAATCTCTGGCTGTGGTCCTCCTCAGCCTTTGAACCCTCTGCTGGGCCTTGGTCCCACTCATAGACCAGTTGAGATCCCTGGGCTCGTTGGCCCTGACAGTCTCCAGCTGTGACTCTCCTTGGCCTCTGACCCCTCTTCCTGGGCCCTGGACTCACTGCTAGGCCAGTTGAGACCTCCCAGGCTATGGGCTCCCTGGCCCTACTTGGTCTTGCCCCTTGTGTGCTGTGGGTCCCAGATCATGGTTTTCACTCCTTGTGGATTTGGGTCCCAGACCTTTGTTTTTGCCCCTTGAAGTCTGTTGCCCCCAAACCTTGGTTCTTGCCTCTTGTGGGCTGTGGGTCCCCCAACCCTGGCTGTGGTCCTGCTCCTGGGCCTTGGCCCCTTGTCCTCAGGCCTTGGCCCTACTCCTGGGCCAGTTGAGACCTCCACCACCCCCACAGTCTCAATCTCTAAACCTCCAGTTTTGCTTACTCCAGCTCAGGTGTTAGTGAGGAGCCTTACTGCAGACCTTCTACTCACAAGTTTGTCTGTCTATGGCTCACCAGGCCAGACTGTTTGCCTAGCTCAGGTCCTGGGCTTATATACTACAAGGTCAGCTCCATTCTGGGTCATGTGATTTCTGATTGCCATCTGCCACACCTGCAGCTTTCTTCATCTGTGGCCTGCCTGCTCTTAAATTAGCAGGAGCACCAAGCCTTCTGTTATAGCCCCCCTCTCTTCCTTCTTGAGTAGCTGGGTAACTGCCATTTAGGCGTACAAACAAGTGAAATATATTTGTCTTTTGTGTTTCCAATGCATTCCTGTGCATTTCAGCATAGGTTTCCAAGAATACCTAATGACCACGTCCCAATATTCACCTAGTTTCTCTACAACTTTTCTATTGTTTTTTGTAAGGTACTTGACATTCATGTTCCTCTTCAACCTTCCTTGCCTACACATTCGTTATTCAAGAACAGCCTGTTCTTTTTCATACTGCTTAATAAATGGCTTTTTAATTTGCACTAATGTTCTTTTTTGTTCTTCCCTTTCCATGACAAATAAATGTACACGAGACTTAATTCTGGGCATATTTGTTCTTGTACATATTAGGAATAATTCCAGAGAAGCCAGTGTGATATTTGTTGTAGAATCATACTACCAGTAATGAGCAGACCACCTCCAGATTTCCTATTGTTTTTTACGTTCCAGTATTAACATGCTCGCAATAATTTCTGCAATAATTCTGAAGTGGTCACTAAGCACCAGCATATACAGGAAGCATATGCAATCTAAAAATTAATAATTATACAAGAAACTTCCCCAGTTTTTAATGCCTGTTTACCCAAAGATCTAGGTGTCAAATAGGCTTCAGTGTCATTTCCTTCTCAAATTACCCTAAACCATATTTCTCTGTTGATTTAAGTTCTACTCTTATTGCAGTGTAGACCTCTCCTTATACCAGTAGGCCCCAAAACAGTGAAGGCTTTAAAGATTTTCCCTAAACTCTTAGTAGGACCTGGGATTAGATGGGCTGCTAATTATGCGTTCTTAAGATAACTTGTTGTCAGTGGGTGCATCTACCTGTGAAATTAAAGTAATAAGCTCTGGAGCTGTTCATGCTGGAGTTAACTGCTCCTGGGCATGTCTATACATGCACCTGGGACCACAGCAGTTTGATCCAGGGTAGAGCATCCCCAGGCGGGCAAGGGGTATGGGTGGCATTCAGTGGCATCAGGGCTGGTGGGATATGAGGGTGCAGAAACTGTGGAGCCATGTGGCTAGGTGGGAGGTAGCCCCTGCATTTTAACACCTTTATGCCCTAACCAGCCTTGTCACCATGTATAAGTGCGTTTGACTGCAATTACTTACTCTGCCATAAGAGAGTACTATCCCTGACAGTACTATCTCACAGCAGAGTTAATTAATGTACTGCACCCTAATACTGGTGCATGTGTAGTCAGTGACATAGTGAGTCAGTTTACTGAGGAGCTAATTAGTCAATTCCACAGTACGGTGCACATGTAGATGTACCCAATGAAGCCAATGCCCATATTTTACTCTATACAGAGAAGTAAGCAGAGCTCTAACTAGTTTGGATATGAAGAAAGGTTAGAGGAGGTGGGAAAAATTAATGGAGGAGATAAGATAATGGAAAGGGGAGTTCTGGCTCTTCAGTTCCAATGTGAGATATGTGGTGCTAAGTATGTGGTACCTAGGTTGTAGTGGAGAGGGGAGGGTGTTTGGCTATCCATGCTTCTGGTCTTTGCTGGGTGCCACCTGGGGCTCAGAAGGATTTTTTTTCCCCCCATCCTATTGTTATGGGTTCATGTTTTTTCTTTTCTTTTTTCCCCCCTCCGCCTTCCTTGTAAGTATTGGATGTTAGCTACACCCTATTCTGGAGATGTTGATTGGGGTGCACCAATATTCCTTCTGGGACTGAAAACCCCGGAGATTCCTGGCTAGAGGGTCTTGCTTTTCCCCTCAGGGTCAGCCTGATGGTCACATTTGGGATCAGGAAGGAGTTTTACTCCATGGTCACATTGTCATGGGCTGTGGGTGGTTTTGCCTTCTTCTGTAGTGGGGGCATGGTCCTCTTTGGAATCTCTGACCCTGAAACTGAAATATATGAGTTGCTTTGTTGAAACAATGAATGAAAGAATGCACAGTCCAGAAGTCAGGGCATACAAAACACATGAACTTTGGGTCGTAAGGTCTCATGATCCATTGTCGTTCACTGACAAATGATACATATAGGTATCCAAGAAATCATCAACTCATAGCATGCCTTGAGGTAAGGCAGGGTAGGGGAAAAGAAAAAAAAAAATGAAAATGAGAGGCAACAAATTATTTCTGTGCTGCGTAAAATATGTTGTCATGGTTTCAAATGCAGAAGTGAAACAAGTGCTTAAAAGAGGGTATTGGCCTTTCAGAACATGAGTCAAGCCTTCTTAACTCATTTAGACATCTATTTTTAATTCTTGAGTAAATACACATGTATCTTGCATTCAGACAAGATCCATATGTATTAGGGCTATGGTGTGTTCAGAGCTGGATAGCACCAAGCTCAGAGAGAAGCCTTTGTTAACATTGGCACAGAACCCAATAGGTTAAATACCTTAGTAACACTTAGTACTAACATGGATGCTAACATTGGCAGGTCTGAAAGTGTTCTGGGCCTCATAGCACCCATGAGATGTATCCTGCACCATACCACCCATCACTACTAGGAATACATTGTTTTAAATTATAGCCTGATTTTGGACACATGAATGAGACAAGCTGGTAAAATCCAAGTTGCTGCAAAAACAAAAGTAAAGTGGCACCCACAAGGTACAACCTGTTGAAGTGAGAAAAATCTGCCTTAATCCAGGACATTTTATTTTGATTCTAATACAGGGTGTCTTTTTCCCCTCTGGGAAAAAGTAGTGTCTTCTCAGGACCAATGTTCAGTTTTCATGCTGTTAGCCCCAAACCAATTACAACCAGGCTTCTGTTTCTCTTCGTAAAGAAAAAAGACACTTATGATTTTGGATTATTAGCCGCATTACATTAGCCTTCACAGACTCAAAATGAGATTCTTCTTCTGCTTTGGGGACCTGTGAGGAAGGTGGTTCTCAAGGTGTTCCAAATAGCTTCTGCATCTGCCTGTAAAGGTTTAAAACATCCCAGCTCTGGCCTGCATCATAACTGTATGATGCCCCTAGCATGATTTCCCCACTCAGTACTAGAATTATGAGGTCAGAATGATGGTGGCATGACTGGATGGGGAAATGGCGACTCCTTCCTCATCACATTTCTTAGATGCTAAAGTTAACTGTGGAGTTGAAGAATATGCTTCCTGATCTGAGCTATGAAATGATAATGAAAATACTTATGACACAAAGACTCGTGACTTTGGGTCTACCGAGCCTGAACTCATGATGCCAGGTGCTTGATGAGTGGAAAAAATACTGAGTTCTAACATCATTAGAATTCAGTATTTTTTCTGCAGACTGGAGCTGGGGCTATGAAAAGTTTCTTCACCTGGGGGTGTGGGCTATTGCATTTGGGTTCAGACTGGCAGCATAATATAGAGAACTTTTTTTCATACTTCTTACCTGCCACATTCTTATCACATTGTCTAGTATAAACCCATCCTTCTGTTAACTCTATGCAATTATACAGTGAACTGAGAGAACGGCAGTAAATTTACACTGATGTAAGTGCAATAAAACATGGGCTAGTCAAGCCGGGAATCTCTATCTAGCTTTCAAGGAAGCAAACTATTTGCTAGAAAGTAAATCATTATTATGTGTTGTTTCCTCCTTGCATTTACTGTTAAATAAAAAAGCAGTGTGCCATAGTCTATGAAATCCCCTTTATTCTATTCTACTGAATCAATGTAACAGACAAATTATTTTGAGCCCCTTTCTTGATTGCCCATTAATAAAAGAAGGGTGATCACAAGCTCTGAAACTGATTGTGCCCCCTTTGCAGAGGCCATTATACTGTTCTCTTGTATTTCATATTCACTCTTTTCCCAATATTTTTGTTTTCTGGTTCTGCTTTGTTTCCTCTGAGACACACCTCCCTTTCACTCCATTCTCCTTCCTTTCCCTCCCTCCAACAAGATGTTCTGGGTCATTCCAGGTGTTTTTTAAAACTACCTTTAATATCCTAGCCCTTTCAGGTCTTACACATGCTGAATTTCCATTGCATGTACAAGTACATACACAAGGACATATGCATGTATATGTACAAGGGTGCATGCAGGTACAAGAACAGAAGCACTGGGCCATGTGGATTTATTTACTTTTCCTGATCACTGGTTTCCTTTGATTCAATTCTGGAGGCCTCAGTGTTTCATCAGAGGTGCCAAAAATCACTTGGAACCTTATCATGCCTTTGTAAGGGACCCATCACTATCACTGTACTCAGGGGGAACTGGAATCCAGTGGCAGAAAACTCTAGGATGTAATTCAAAGTAGAATCTACCTTTCTTTCCTTCTTTCTTTTACTGCTTCTTCACATCACCTCTTTGTAAGCCTTGATTCATGAACCAATATGCTCCATCACTACTTGGTTGTCCCTATTCTACATCATTCACATGTCTTCCCCACCTATATGAATGGAAAGAGGAATGTGTGTTTGATCAGGTAGAGAAAGAGCAGCTGGGTCAGTTCCTCAGGCAACAAATTCAGCAGCTAAACAAGGTTAGACAACTGCTATACAAAAACGAGACAAATACGATAAACAGAGTTAAACCTACGTGTTTTCCAAAGAAAGTCATGTGACAAATGAGTAATAACAGCACTTGTGTAACAATTTGAAACCCTGTCATTCCAAAAAGGAAGATAAGTATCATCTTACAGGTGAAGAAACTGGGATACAGAAATGGAAAAGATCATACAGCTGCATCAGTATGTGCAGACCTCCCTGTTCCTAGATTTTTTTGCAACTCTGTACAATATTGACAGTCTCAGAGGCAAGTTTTGTTTTCACTCATATAGTACTCCTTCAGATCAGCAGAAGGAGCTCCTCCCTTCTCTCTAAGGTATTCAGTGCTAATTCTTACCAGTATGCATATGTAACAGGGGCCTGGGTCCATTAGCTGGCCAGTAACAAGCCATCCACCTAAGGGGCCTCTACTGGCTCAAGCAATCTGCCAACAATGAGGGGAAAATGATTGGCTGACAGGGAATAAAGGAACAGGAAGAGGAAGTGAGGAGAGGAAGTGGAAATGGTCGTGTGGAGAGAGAGGACTTCTCCCAGGAAAAAAAGGAAAGCTACAGGGCGAGAACTGACTCAGCCTGGTGGGTATTCACTTTGGATTGCTGAGCTGTGTGGTGCAGATTAACCCAGGGCTTTAAAACTTTGTGTTGTGGAGCCTAAAGAAAGACTCTGTTGCTGGAACCAGATTAAAGGAGAAGGAAAAAGGGTCCAAGGACTGATTTGAGCTTGATGGAGCCAGGCTGACTCAGACCCCACCCCAGCATGTCTCATGGATGCCTCCACTCTTAGGTATTACTTTTAGAAAAATATTTTTTCATCAACTTTGTATGAAAGATATTGCACAAAATAACAGTGTACCGGATTGTGCTGTATTATTTTGGGGCCTTCAAGTCAAGGAGAACAAATGCAACCAGAAAAGGTAACCACTTTGTTTAAAGGCTTGGAAAAAACACAAACAATATGAAGTTACAATTAAATTGATCAAATATGCACTTTTTGACTAAAAGAAAATCAAGGGATTTTATTTTAATTAATTTTTCTAATTGGCTACAACGTTTAGAAGGAAGGTCTTAAAGACGAGGCAGGAAATGGTTTTAGGATTTAGAAGATCTGTGTTTTATTTCCAAGTTAACAGTGTCTTTGCATTTGCAGATCCATTTAAATTAATCATCATTACATTTAAACTTATGTAGGTTACCAGTGACTGCACCCCACCGCAGCAGCGGCCACCACCGTGACCACCGCCATGGTCTGAAATGGCAGAGGGGAATGGCCTCAGACCCATCACGAAGGAGAGGAGGGAAATGGAATCCTGGCCCCAGGATGAAGCGGTCGGAGGAGGCAGGGAATGGCCCAGGCCCTGGCCTGAAGGGGAGTGGGAAAACATTCCAGGCCCAGGCCCAGGCCCAGGCCCAGGCCCCAGCCTGAAGTGGCAGAAGCAAAGTGGGAAGGAGCCCTGGCTTGAAGGGGAGGGAGGGAACAGCTCAAAGGGGTGGAGGGGAGGTGGGGAACGGCCCGGCTCTGGCCCCAGCCTGAAGTGGTAGGGGGGAGGCGGGGAGCGGCCCTGGCCCAAAGTGGCAGGGAGAGGCCAGGAGTAGCTCCAGCCCTGACCCGAGGCGGGGGGACAGACACAGGCCTCTGTGCCTGCTCGATTCCCTGTCCCCATCATTCTTGACAGGCAATTTGCTAGTAGTTAAATATTATGGGTGTGCAAAATGAGCCGTATGCGATTTGGATATGGCCTGAATAGGGGACAGGGATTTGATTAGTTGATTCAGATCACTGTCCCCGATTTGGTTGGGCTGAATCTGAATCTGAAGATTTGATGCTGATTCTGAGAATCAGCAATTTAGCCATAGACACAGGTTTAAATGTTTTTCTACATACCTTGAGGTACCAGGCATGGCTTGTGAACATTGCAATGCTAGGGTGGGTGGAGCATCCCACAGGAGCATGGGGCGGTGGGGAGGGGCGGCTGCATGCTTGGCAGTGAACCCAGAAGTACTTCCAGTCCACTTCTGGATCCATCGGGGAGGCTGTGGGGCCCCACCCCTGCACTCCCCCAGCTCAGTGATCAGCTGCAGGAGGTTCTGGGTGCCCCCCAGACCCAGGAGGCACCAGTCGCTGAGCCGGGAGGGGCATGGGGGGGCCCCCAGCGCTTTCTCCGGTGGACCCGGAAGTGGACTGGAAGTGCTTATGATCCACTTCTGGGTCTGCTGCCAAGCATGCTGGGGAGCCCCCTGCACTCCTCTGGGATGCTCCATCCACCTCAGCATTGCAGCATTCATGAGCCACCTGCTACCTTGAGGTATGTAGAAAAAACATTTAAAGCTGCGTCTATGTCCGAATTGCCAAATCTTTCCAAATCTCTCTGAATCAATTCAGAGGGTCCTCTGATTCAGTTTGGATATGGAGATTCAGCCACTGAATCTGGTTGAATCTCTGCCGAATCGAATCAGGGACTGAAGCTTCACACAGCCCTATTAAATATCAGCTTTAAGTAGAGAGGAAAATCTAAAATAGAGGAATGATTTTTAGTACAAAGGAAATGGAGGCTGGCTGCACATCATGGGAAATTTCCTGATAATTTGAGGCCAATTAAATCATGAGATCATTTTATTTGGAAACACTGGGATATCTATTACTATTTTTATTCAAATAAAGTCTTAATCCAATTCTTATAGGTCATTGTCCAGATCACAAGATCACCTTGCTTTGCGCTGATCTATCCATCTTCCTGGAAGTCTAAGCCAGAAACAGAAAATGGCAGCGGAAATGAAAAATTAAACCACCAAATCTTTCATTCTTAGCAATCTGCTTTAGAGGTTTATTTACTGCTGTGCTGTAATGAATCAGTTTTGTTCCACACAGTTTTAATCCCATTTTGTAGAAGACTGCATACTACTTTCTGTAAGATTATTACATAAATAGGACTCTAATTATATTTAATCACAGTCTCTGATTTTTAGAGCTGCAAAGAGAAGCCACACTTATCTGATCTATATTTTAATAGTAACTTCTATTTTGTTGGCAGAAGTTGAAGTAGAATGGCATTGCAAATGATACATGTGTTTTTTACATGTATGGCATGCATCAGTGGGAGGCCATTGAAGTGCTTTTTAATTAGAACTGGGTTAAGAACTTTTTTGGTTGATGTTTTGGACAATTTTTTAAAATAACTTGTTATCCAGAAATGAAGGAAGGAAGGAGCTCTTAAATAATCTTGGGTAGAAATAACCTAAAAAGAGTTTTAGGAGTTAAAATCTTTTAAAATGGCAATGGAGTGCTATTTTTTCCATAAAATTAAAATTTGGCAAACATTTCTATTTAGTTGAAAATAGAATTTATGTATAAATAATAACAATATATGTCCCAAAAAGAAGAAAAAAAGATACAAACATTTTGAGCAGCCAGACTTCTGATACTCTTTTCCCCATTTTATAGAAGGTTCAACCAATCTAAAAAGCTGGGATCTTAAACTTTATTTATCAAGCAGAAGAGGATATCAATTGTTCTGTACAGAAGATTGCATTTGGTTAATTGATGTTGATGTTGCTTAAATAAATTAAGTTTGCTTTACTAAGAACTGGCAGAGACATCTGACAAATATCAGACAAAAGTATATTGAGAGCCAGAGCAGAAGAGGAAGCTCAACAAATGCGGACTAGAAATGAGGCTTTTTTTTGTTAACAGCGAAGGGAATAAATCATTGAAATATTTTATACTTTCACTTGAAGTCCTTAAAACAAGATTACAAATTAGTGGTATGTCTACATGTGCATTAATGCACCTTTTCTAATGCACATTAAATTTATTATGTTCAATGTGAAAGCATTTTATATGTGTGCTCTGGAAGTGTGCTTGAATTAGAGCAACTCTGAGAGCTGCACCAATTGAAGTGCCCAGAGCGTTTCATGTATCAGTGTCCCCAACCTTCAAAATGGCAGCAGGGGTGCTTTGTCTAAAGCTTGTCAAATGAGCTTTAGATAAAGCACCCCTGCTGCCATTTTGAAGTGTGGGAACATAGATACACAAGACACAGGAGCCTGCTGAACCACAGTAACTGCTACAATCCAGCAGACTTGATTAAGTCTGCTCTGATGTGCTGGAATTATAACATGTAAGAGCATCCTCCCTGCTCATGTATCTGCACCCTGAGGTACTAAACTATTGCACACTAAACTGCACTACTGTGCAGTAGTGCATTTGCACTTTTTTTTAGTGATGCTTAATGCATAGTAGACTATTTTACTGCACATTGGTGTAATGTTACAATTTTTTGTGTGACACTATAATGCACAGTAACATAGCGTACTGCACATTAAAGTGAGCATCTAGTGTGACCTACTGAAGGAAGCTATATACTAGAGCTCAGCAATATCCTCTGTTGTACTTCTCGGTGAAGCTGAGCAAGGCATTTCACCTCCTTGTGCTTAGTCTCGCTGTATATAAAACAGAGATGAGGACGCTGTCCCCCTTGTAAAACCTTTTGAGGTTTCTGGATTATGAGTGCTGTTATAAAAGCTAGGTAATATTATTTCTAAAAGATATTGTGCACAACAGATAGAAGTTATGGACTTAGTGAAGGAGTTTTTCAGCAATGTCCTGTGACATTTGTTATACAGGAGTCAAACTACATGATCAAGGTGGTTCCTTCTGGCCTTGAAGTCTATGGATGAATCCAGACATGCAGGCACGTGTGGCTTGTGGCACCACAAACCTCTTTGTGCACCACAAACTGCACGTGTTGCACGTCAAACCATGTGCAGCACTGCTAATTAGCAGCACTGGGGCAAAATTTGCTACTGGGATTTCCCAGGAGAGAAACCACCCCTCAGGGAAAAAAGGTGACACAGACCACACCAAAGTGCTATGTGCTGAGATAAACATGGAGATGGGGGAGCAAGCAGCCCAGGGCTACCTGTTCCCCCAACTCTGTGTGCTGCAGAGCCCCCACATTGAGGCACCCTGTACCCCAGCCAGCTGTTTCCTGGCTGGTTGGGGCACAATGTGCCTTGAGACAGGGCAGCAGGCTGTTCCCCCCACTAAGGCACATTGAGCCCCCATCTTGAAGTACACTCTGCCCCAGTTAGCAATGGAGTGGGGTACAGGGTGTCTCAGTGTGGGGGCTCTGCAGTGCACATAGGTGTGGGAGCAGGCAGGCCTGGGCTGCTTGCTCCCACATCTCCACGCTTATCCCAGCACAGCACTTTGGTGTGCCCTGTGTCACTTTTTTTCCCCGAGGAGAGGTTTCTACTGGGAGGACAGGCCCTGGGCTGCCTGCTCACCCCATCTCCTTGTGCTGCCCCCCAGCTGGCTGGGGCACAGGGTGCCTCGGTGTGGGAGCTGCCTGCTGGCTAGCCCCACACTGAGGCACCCTGCACCCCAGCTATCTCCCTCTGCAACACATGAAGCAGCAGGACAATGAGTCCCACTGCAAACCGCACAAGCAGGGGCATGCACTGCAACAAATATTTGTGCCACTACTAGTTGTGCTGCTTCAAATGCCCACCCCCTGGTTGTGTGGATGTGGACTATGAGTTGAAAGGTATGGCGAGGTAGAGAGTCTTCTAAAAATGACTGTATTTTATTTTTTAAATGATTTTAGAAATAATGTGATCAGAAGGGTCTAAGTGTAAAAGGAATGGAGCTGAAACATGTAATTCTTACATTGTCATTCTTGATTTGGAATGGCACTGTTGTAAACCAAAGATGAAATTGTGACCACATATATTTTATGTTTTCTCTTGCAGAAACTTCCCAGTTCGCTTTACATAATTGACAGCTATGTTTTAGGCATGAATACTGCATTGAATTAACAGGAATAATTAAATGAATGCTGGGATTTATTAGGCATAGCTGGATGCAGCTCTTCATCTGCTATTCAAAATGGGCCAAAACTTCCAATCTCCTAATTTGACACATCATTTCCTTCTGTGTCCAATTCAGATGAGTAGATCTGGTTAAAACAATTCCGAGATATAGCTTTCCATTAAAAAAATTCTGGTGAAGTGAAATTGAAACATTTCATAGGAATATATTAATTTTGTTGAAGATGTTGCTTTAAACAATCTCAGAACATTATTTCAATAAAGTTCTGGGGGTTTTGGCTTTATCATCAAAATGAGAAAACTGAAATGACCCGATTGAAAAGAAATGTGTTGATAAGGTTGTTGAAATATTTCCAAAATAATATATATATTTTTAAATTTTGTTTAGTGAGAGATTTTTAATTTTAAACTTTCTGTTCTATCTTAGGTGAAATGAAATTTCAAAATCTCAGACTTTCGCATGGGATGGAAATTCTGAGTTGCACCCAGCTATGGTAGGAAGAAAAGGAAGTACAAGGGTGTCTTAAAATAGCGGTTTACAAAGGACAAGAGAGAGTGCTTTTGAAATAGGCATTTTGCACAAGTTGTTTCAGATGGATGCTTCACATACCTTGATGCTGTTGCCTCAGAGACAGCTGTTGCGTTGTTCTAGTCCTTAGAAAAGGGAACATGTTAAAATTAAAATAAATTGCTCAAGGCTTTCCATGACATGAACATGAATAGGTAGGGTACTATATGAAAGAAACTAGACAATCTTGGCACGTTTATTTTGGTTAGGCTATTATATTTTACCCAAGACAATTATGATTTCCCACTGGCATTTATTCCATGCAAGTCTGCTTTCTTTGACAAGTTAGAACAGCCTCAAGGATTCCTTTAATTGTACCACCTGCTAAAAGCCACAAAACGGTGGAAGGATAGAAACAGTTACTACAAGGAAGCTCCAACTGTACACTTCATTCTTTCCAACACTAGAACATCTTTCTCGGCATGGACAAGTTGTTTCTGTGATAGATGTACATCCGCTCAGCTATGTAAATCTGTCTAAAATTAACAGAAGATCTCAGCTCCAGACTGGAAATCTGAGGTCAGATTCACATGGTCTCAGACGAGCACTTAGCTCACACTTAAAATTGGGTGGGACAGTGTGAAACTGTAGAGTGCCTGTTTCATGAGGTCTATTGAAAGTGATGCAGTTAGATGTCAAGCCTTATTCACGGAGTCTGTGGAACATTTAAAAGGAAGTATCTTGTAGTGATTCAGGTTTATGCATCTAGGTGCTCTGTACAGAGTGAGGAGTGGTAGGAGCCCCCCCAAAGAGTTATACAGAAAGCTAGAAGGTAGCTAACTGGAAATGCTGATGACTGTCTTCTATCGATCTTCATTTCCTTGTAGTTCAGAACATCTGCCTACACTTCTGAGATTGCAGCATACTGCTTCTGAAGACACTTAGAGTGGTGGTAGCAGCCTCTTTCCCCCTAGTAGTGTAGTACTTAAAGCATTTGCACAGGACGTGGGAGACCTGGGCTGTGTAGGCCCCATTCTTACTGTTAGGGGATTTGAACTTAGATCTCTGAGGGTGCTTGTACACTTGACTGGGTTTTAGTTCTTACGGTTGCATTCTATGCCCCCTAAATTGAAATGGTGCATTTTTAATTGAAACGGTGGGTTCTATTTTTCCATCACTGTATATATATTATTGTCCTGGCAGTCACAGGCATCTGCTGAAAGCAGAAGTGGTAAGGGGCCCAATCTTCACCCTCCCCCTCTCTGCCCCCCCATGAAGCCTGCCCATGGGGGAGTGGGGGAAGGCATTCATTTGTGCCATTAATCTGTCAGTTCACCCCCGACTGCAGAGAGGCGGGCAGGCTCCGCAGAGAAAAAGGATTGGGCCCCTTGCCGCTTCTGCCTTCCACAGGCTCCAGGGGCTAGCAGGATGCCTGAGGCCACCCAGGAATGTGCCGATTTGCCCCTAGGGCAGCATAGGGAGGTGGCAGGAGGGTGGCTGGGTGTGCTGACAGCCAGAGAAAACAGCGGGGATGGTGCATGGGGCACTGGAAGCCCAGGTGGCAGCACACCGAGCTGTCCTTCTGCTGCCTCCCTGCACTAGCCCAGGGGAAAGCCAGCCCATTCCTGGGCAGCTTCAGGTGTCCTGCTGACTATAGGAGCCTGCAAAAGGCAGAAGCGGTGAGGGCCCCAATCCTCTGTTTTCTGCAGAGCCTGCCCACCTCTCCCATGACCAGGGGGCAAGCTGACTAATGGCTGCAACGTTCTACGTTGCAATGTTGCAAACGAAACTACATTGGGATGTAGTTCAGTTTTGCAACAGTACAAACTTATTTTAAACACCCCAAAACTTGCATATGTGTAATGTGTGATGCCATTAAGCCACACAAAAGGAAGTTTTTGTCACGTGTATATCATGACATAATCATGTACAAGCACCCTGATTTCCCAGGAGACAAGTCCTGCTCACCAGATTATTAGAATAAACAAGGTGAGGTGCCACACCACCTCTCCCCTTGAAGCTGGGTCATAGGGCAGACAAAAATTCAAGATGTATGAGTCCAGGAAAGGAACAAACAAGAAGCACCCTGCCTTTTCAGAAAGAGTGATGGGAAGCAACAAGAACCCAGGACTCCCCTCTTTCAGAAAGTGCTCTAACCACTAGGCTGCAGTCAGGCTTTTTATTGCTTATTCCCAGCACCATTTATGCATTTGACATTAAATAACCACTGTTTAAAACAGAGAAATAAGCCTGGCAGCAGAGACTGTGAACGAGGGCTCCCCTCCTTAAGGAGAGCTCCTTAACTACTCGGCTGGAGAGGCAGGCTTCATCACACTTGTCATGAGGCTGGGCTCATGACACTTGCATTCGCATCTGTCCAGTGGCTTATCTTTAACAGAAGTGTGCCAAGTTTTTTCATATAGCCTATTCATATGCTGGTTATTAAGATACTTTTCTTGGAAGTGTCGAGATCTGAATGTAAATCCCCTCTGAGGCAGGTGTACTTGAAGTCAAGGTATCTCTGACTAGGCAAGTGTCTTAATCATCAAATTATGGACAAAATGTGGGCAACCAATGCAAGGCTAAATTAATTTTTGTGGATGTGGTGTAGCTGTATTTTTTTTCCTGTTTACCAGGATGGTCTTTTCTAGCAGACTTAAGCAGAGTGGGGTTGACTCTGAGGACCAGTATGAATCACAATATGAATTTGGGAGTCAGCTGGAAAAGTACATGGTCACTTCCATGCAGACAGGGACACCTAAGTGTGCCTGACTAGGGTACTGGTACAAACCCAACTTGAACCCTTTCTAAAGACAGGGGCATCTAACTCCCATCTAAGTCCCACTTCAGTAACTGCTAAAAAAGACTGTATTTGCCCCATAATTTTAACTACAAACAGAATCACATTTTGACCTGAGGTATATAGTTGAGTTTCATACAGCTTGTGTATGTGTCTTCCCCCATTTCAAGACAGGAAGTGAAATCTTACAAAGCTCATGTTAATAATCTATATACAATGGTCATCAATAAAAACAAGTCAGTATTTACCAATCATCATCAATTGCCATTTACGAACCGGTAATTAGAAACTATGGTCTCTCAGGTACATTTATTCATATGTTTGAAATGTTTACTATTTTTAAAAGCACCTGGGGGATGGGTCAGAGAGAAAGGTGTGGAATAAAACCAAATAAATAAAAAAATAAAATCAGGGTTGACATTTTTATCAAGGATTTGCATGTTTGGGAAAAAAAAATCTTTTTGATCTCTCCCCTTCCCTCTCCTCCTATTTTCATATTTCCACAACTTTTTTTTCTTTCCCCTCTACTTCCACCCCCTCATTTTCCTTCTACTACTAGGGAAAAAGTGAGGAAAAAAGTGGTGGCATTAAAAAAGACAAAAAAAGATACATGAAAAGTTGTGAAGGGAACAAACGAAAAACAGGCTTTTCCCGATGAAAAAATTGATTAAAAAGCAATTATTGGTTTGAAGACTTTTGATTCTGAAATGAGGCCACTTTGCTAAGAAAGTGCCATTAAAAGTGTTGAAAAACAGATTTGTGCTGCTAACAAGCAACATGGAATTTGCATATTAGGAAAAGGTAGGTTTTTATGGACTGTGCAAGGACATACAAGAAAACGGAGAGTGAATTTAACATGAAATTTCCTTTAATGTTAAGAAAGGGAAATGAAAGTTTTATATCTCTCTTGTCACTCCCTCTTTCAATTACTTTCCCCCAACCTTCTGCCTGTGCTAAGAAATGGGCCAACTGAATAGTTTTACACACAGAAACTGCTGTATAACTCAAAACTAATTAAATTAGCCAGGCATTTTGTACGTGTCATAACCTGTATATTATTTGAAGCTGCCAAGAAACCTGGAATGTTAAAATAAACTTCCTGCCAAGTATCTTATTTGTAAAGTAAGGCATGAGAGGTGATTGCCAATGTCATCAAGAGTGGAAGAGTGGATAATTGTGTTAGATAAAGACAAAGAAAAAACAAACATCCTGTGAGTTCCTATGGCCAAGTATGAACCTAGCTTTGACAGGCAGGTCAGAGGGGCAATCTGGTGTTTGAACTGGGCTTTTATGAAATTGAAATAAAGACTCTGTGTGTGTGTATGTACACAGGTCAATGAGTATAAAAATTGACTCCAGTGACATTCATACTCCTTGAGATAATGAGTCAAGTTCATTGGGATTGATTCCAAAACTATGATTCACAGTCCTTTGGCAGTCTATGAGACGAAGTAGTCCACAGCTGGTATAAGGACCACAATGGGCCTTGCCTGGTCTTATAGTACTTTCATTTAAAAAAAAAAAAAAAGAGAGAGTAATAATGAATAGTGATCTGAGACAAATGTCGAGGGCCTTATGATCCACTGGACCAGCACATTTGGTAATGCCACATATAAAGGATAGTATTATTGCTATTACCTCGAAAAAGGCTCTTAGGAGCCATATTTGCAGGCCAGGTTCCCATAAGGTTAGGGGTTGTACATACACAGAATAATGATCCTTATTCCAAGAAATATCCACACTTAAATTAACATCTCACAAGTTAGCTCATCTTGAGGGAGAGTAGCAATATTGCAAAATAATACTTGAGCTTTACAGAGTGATTAGACTAACAGTACAGGATAACTATGTCCCTACTTCATTACCAAGTTCAGCTTCAGCATAAAACCCTGATGAGCCAGCTAATTTTGGGTGAAAGTGCCTCTGTTCCTGAGCTAGGGATTTTTGTGTGTGGGTGGGAGCCAGATGAAGCAAGAGACTTGAGTCATAGCCCAAGCAAACTTCTATTGAGACAATTTCCAAGTTTAAGATAACGGATGGATACAGATGGAAAAGTGCAAGGAAACAATGAGGAAAATATTAATCATCATAATAGGCAATGAGATGCATTACTATGTGAAGCATTATTTATTAATTGCTAATTAAATTACATGCATGCATAGAAATAGAAAAAGCAGAATTAAAATGAATAATGGCTAACAATGACATGTATTCTAACATGGCCACATCACCAGGTGGTATCAAAGAGACTGGCCTGTCCACCTGAGGCTGCCGATGTGCCCTGTAGCTGTAAGTTTGTTCATGAAGCTTTTCTGATGTGCCAACTCTTGAGCACGTCAGTGAATTTAGGTGGGAAGAACACGTTCAACTCCATCCTTCACATGACCCACTGACGAGGTGGTATAGGCAAGGCCCTAATGGACATCTGGGAGCTGCAGGTGAGGGGTTGCAACACTGCTAAACTGAAGCTTTGAGGATCATGAAAAGATTCTAAGCATTCTGCAGTTGGCATGCTGGCATGGGATTATCTTGCATGCTGTTGACCACATCCTACCTGCAGGACTGGTTTATACGACGTATACAAAGCTAATTACAGTTAGAATGTACTGAAACTCCATGACACTGATTTTTACCTCTACTGGAAAGCTAAAAACTTTCAGTTACCACTGACTGTTCAACAGATGGGCAGAAAGGGGTTTCAGAACAAGACACTGAAATAAAAGATGTTTGTAGACTGAAATACCTTGGTTTTTTCTGTAGACTGAAATACCTTGGCTACCTTGATGTAATGCAACTATTTTGCTGCTGCTGTCCTATTCTATTAGCTACATATATCAGAGTGTGTAATTAACTATGTAATGCCATCCAAATATCATTGTGACCCATGTTCTAGTCTATCCCATGCTACTTCTTTCACTGTTTGAAAAATGTATTAGGCCAAATTTTGTTCCACTGAAGTCAAGAGTACCACTGACTTCTAGAAGGACAAAAACAGGACCAATATCTGGCTCCACTGAAGCCTACAGCAAGTACCACATTAATTACAGTAGATACAACAAAGTCTGACCCATCATTTTTAAATGAGCGTCACTGACACAGTGATGGTTGGAAAATGAGGCCATGTATAGGTAGGGACCTACTTAATAGGCCTGTGAGAACAGGGAAGTATTCAATTCAGATTCAGATTTGGCTGATTCGGAGGACAGTCATTCGATTCAGAGATTCAGATCACTGTTCCCGCATTAATTTGGCTGAATCAGCTTTGGACGATACGGCACTGATTCGGAGAGATTCGATTACTCGGATCGGCTGAGGAAAGGCAGTTACAGCCAGGTGGCTGCAGGTTATTCATGGCTTCTCCAGTTGTGCCTGCCTTTCCCCAAGTGTGGGGAGCCAAGAGAGAAGCCCCCATGGCTGCCCTGCCTGGACCCATCCCCATCCCCATCCCCCACCTGGCCCCAGCCTAGTCCTGGCACTTTAAAAAAAGACCCACACTCACTGGCTGCAGCAGCAGCAATTGGGGCCTCTGGGTGCTCATGGTAGAGTCCCCCCATGCAGTGCAGGGCAGTAGGAGGCAGTAGGGATCTCCCTCACGGCACACGTGCAGCAGCTGCCCCACGGCGTGAGTGCGGCGTGGCTCAGCAGGGCACCGCACACTGTTTAGGAACTGGGGCCACTGGGGGTGAGTGCTGCCAGTCCCTGGCTGACACATGGAGCTGCCCCAGCTCCCAGGCAGTGTGTGGTACTTTGCTGAGCCGTGCCGCACACACGCGATGCAACAGCTGCCGCGTGGGTGCCAAGCAGGGGGAGGTGATCCCTGATGCTCCCCACTGCCTTGTGCTGCATGGGGGGGCTCTGCCATGAGTGCCCAGAGGCCCCAATCTCTGCTCCTGCAGCCAGTGACTGCGGAGCTTTAAAATACAGAACAAAAGTCCCACATTCACCAGTGTTACCTCTCAGCTCCATGTTCTTGGGGAACCCTGACACAGGACACAGACTGCCTGACTCACAAAGAATCGCCATCCTTCCCCACCCCCAAACAGAAACTGATTAAGATGCAGTGAGAGACACACCAAAACCCCTCCAGATAAGGGTGATAAAAGTGCAACAAGTGCCCTAGGTCTCATTTGCATCTGAGATGGGAACAGATGACCATTCATTTACATGAGAGATGGAGAACAGAAAACCTGAAGCAGAGACTGCGGTGAATTCTGGGATCAGCAAAGCAGGGGAGCGCTGCATGATGGGGAAGCTGTGCTCCAAATGCTAATCAACCCCCACACCCAGCTCAGCACTTATCAGACCAGTTGTAATCTGGATTTACAAAGGACTTTTCCTCCCCCCGCCCCCACACACCTCTAAGCAAAAGTAAGTTTATTAGGCATCTCGGGCCGTACATTCCCCGGTCCCACTATGGGAGGCCGATGTAAACTTAATTGGCTACAACTCGGTTGCCGGGTTAGGGAATGCTGAGGCAATAGACCGAGTCAGAGGGGGTATGGGC
>NW_017728925.1:5685437-5693588 GCF_001723895.1 Crocodylus porosus
AGCCCTAATAAATGAGCACACCCCAAAGTAGCGGGCAAATCTGGTAACACCAGCTTTGGCAACGGCAATCGGGCACCTCTGAGGGATCGTGGCAAAGCCTCCCGCATAGCCTGGGGCAGTGGGGGGCAGCGGGGATCATGCCACCACTTGGCACCTGCCCCATGGTGTGGGCACAGTGCGGCTTGTCAGGGTGCCATGCACTGTCTGGGACCTGGGGCCACTGGGGCTGAGTGCTGCTGGGCTCCGTCTGACACATGGAGCCGCCCCAGTTCCCAGGCAGTGCAACGCACCCTGCCAAGCCGCGCTGCACCCATGCCATGGGGCAACTGCTGTGCAGGTGCCAAGTGGGGGGGCAATCCCTGCTGCCCCCTGCTGCACAGGGGGGCTCTTCTAGAGCTCTCAGAGGTCCCCAGTTGCTGCTGGCAGAGCCAGTGAGTATGGGGCTTTTTAAAAAATAAAATATTTTAAGACATGGGAGGCTGGGTTGGATGGGGGCTGGGCTGGGCAGGGCAGCCATGGGGACTTCTCCTGTGGCTCCTATGGCTGTGTCTGCCACTGCTCTGGCGGGGGGAGCCATAGGGGCTATGCCCTGCTGTCACTTGCCCAGCTGGCATCGGTGGGGAGGCATGATGCAGGCACAGCTCACTCTGAGCAGGTGCAGGGCATAGCCCCACTCCCAGAGCTACTGGGCCTGCATCAGCACTGGGAGCGGGGGCTCTGCCCTGCCACTGCTTGTCCAGTCAGTGTGGGGGATGCAGGATGCGGGTGCAGCAACGCAGGGAGCAGGGGCTATGCCCTGCTGTCACTTGCCCTCTTGCGCCTGGAGTGAGCCACACCCAAATCCCACCCCCCTGCCCTGGCTGGGCAAGTGGCAGCAGGGCAGACCCCCATGATCTCAGAGCTGCTGCGCCTGCATCCCTCCCCTGCCCACCCCCTTCCCTGAGTGAAGCGTGTCCCAGCTGGGCAGCTAGTTCCAGCCCCAGCCCCAATCCCTCCCTCCACTACACCCCTTCCCTCCTCCCTCCCCCAACCCCAACAGCCTTACCAGCTGGAGGCAGCTGTCAGCTGCCTGTTTTCTATGGCCGGATATCGGAATTGGCCAAGTCTTTTCTGAAGCTTTTCCGAATAAATTTGGATGCTTCAAATCAATTCAGAGCTTTTACTTGGTCTCCTGATTCGATTCAGATTCAGAGATTCAGTCCCCGAATTGGGCTGAACTTCCTCTGAATGGAATCAGCTATCAAAGCTTCGCACAGCCCAATTACTTACCTTGCAGCAAGACAAAGCCAAAGCCTTTTTTGCAGCTTGCTTATGGCACAACGGCCTGATTTCATGGGCATTTCCTAGAGGCCCTGCCATCCCCACAGACAGTCATTAAATCTCAAGCATGTGAGAGTGGCTGCAGGGATTGTCTCATTGTCTAAGTATCGCAGTAAGGATTGGGAGGTTCTAAAGCGGTGCATTATACGAATAATATGTTGTTTGGTTTGTTTTTTTGGCGGGGCATTGATCTCACGGAAAATTGTGACTGATGGAATATTTCCTGGTACTTGTGGATACTGCTGGTTTTCATGGTTTCAGGAAAAAACAGAAAACCACAGAATAAGTGGGTCTCTACTCATGTATAATAGGGATGAGTAAATAAGAACCCAGATTACTGTGCATGCTACAGATTTCAGCCAAAATGACAGGCTGAGAGCCATGGGACTCTTTAGCCTGGAAAAGCGCAGGCTCAGGGGTGATCTGATGGCCACCTATAAGTTTATCAGGGGTGACCACCAGGATCTGGGGGAACGTCTGTTCATCAGAGCGCCCCAAAGGGATGACGAGGTCGAACGGTCACAAACTCCTGCAAGACCGTTTCAGGCTGGACATAAGGAAGAATTTCTTTACTGTCCGAGCCCCCAAGGTCTGGAACAGTCTGCCAGCGGAGGTGGTTCAAGCACCTACATTGAACAGCTTCAAGAGCAAATTGGATGCTTATCTTGCTGGGATCCTATGACCCCAGCTGACTCCCTGCCCTTTGGGCAGGGGGCTGGACTCGATGATCTCCCGAGGTCCCTTCCAGCCCTAATGTCTATGAAATCTATGAAACAAGCACAATATCTGATGCAACCTTTGTGTCTTTACTTTAATTTTAATGAAAATTTATCATCATTAAGGAACGCTAACTGAAGGCTTTGTTATTCCTCTAGGCCTTTGGATTAAGATGTAGGGTTGTATCCATTTAATGTTTCATACAGCCTTGAAAGGTGGCAGAAAGCTAGCTCATGACTTACAGCATGGGTGCACTTTGAGATGGAGATGGAATACAGTAGGACCCTGATATTGTACATCCTCATCATGTCTAAGCACAAGCTGAAAAGAGCTGATCAAGACCTTCTGTATTGTGAGAGCTTTGCTACATGGTTATGAGAATATATGGAATGTTTCTTAAAATTTGTAGCAGAAGGAAGTGTCGACATCTGTGATTCTGCACCATTGCCATGTACTGAACTATGCTTGCATGGAGTGAGGCTTAAAAAAGAGAATGCAGTTAAGGATCTCATTAGCATACTGAGGATTGTGCTTTTGCTTCTGCCCCCTCAGTCACATGTCCTCCTGACTCCCTTTTGGTTTTGTGAGCGAGTAGACATGCACTTGTATAGTTCAGGGCTCTGCACAGTGATTTACCTTACTGGCATCTGGATACTGCTTTCTCTCGCATTTGTCTGGGGTCACAACAGCCTTACACAGCTCTCTGCTCACTGCTTGCAGGAATAAAGCTTTGATGAGTCCCATCTCAAACTGCTTCCATCTTACGATCCAAGATATAACAAGTCCCCATAGAAATCCCTCTGTTAAAGTCCAAATACTGAAAGTGCCTTTATACTCTGAACAGAGTTTGCAAAAAATACAAAAAGGAATCCACATTCATTAACCTGCTTCCCTTCCACATCTGGTATGCCCGCTTTACAAATCAAAGGCTGGCTTTCAAGCCTGCAAGAATCAGAAACTGAACTGGACATCTGAAAAATCTACCTGAGCCTCTTGAATTGTCAGCACCAAAAATGAAAATTGTCCAATGTGATCTTACTTCTGGCATGGATTCATGCAAGAGACAGAGAGTTCTCCACCCTGCACTCCATGCCAGTGGCAACTGCAGGCCTTGTGCAACGATCAGTTCTTTGTGTACCCTGGATGAAAGTATCTATCCCATGGTGAAAGAGGAAGACAGGGATATAGGCTTGGATTCGCTTCATATTAAGATATCAGACCATGACTTAATTGGGCTGACATAACCAGTGCAGAATAGAGCCAAGAAATAAACGAGTCTCTTGAGTTCTTTTGCAATGTTTTAACAGAAAACTACTCATAGGTATAACTTTACAGATCACTTTACTATCACGCTGTACAATGCAGAAACATAATACAAATGAAGTTCCAGAATTCTCCTCCTGATGAGACATTTGCCTTCCCTGGATGAGAGAGACTGGGAAGGTTCCTGTAGGAAATAATAAAAAAAAAGAAAATAGTTACATAGAAGCGTCGAGAATTAGGGTTGGAAGGCAACTGAGGCATCTAATCCAACTCTGTGCTCAAATCAGGACTATCCCCAACTCTGTCATTCCAGCCAAGCTTTGTGTAGATGGATCTTAAAAGCCTCCAAGGATAGAGATTCCACAACCTCTGTAGGTAACCTGTTCTAGTGCTTTACTACTCTTTTAGTGAGAGAGATGTTTCCTGATATCTAACCTAAACTTCCCTTGCTGCAACTTGAGACCAGTGCTCCTTAGTCTGTCACCACTGAGAATAGCCTGGCTCTGTCCATTGTGGAACCACCCTACAGGGAGTTGATGGGTGCTATTAAATTCCCCTTCAGTCTTATCTTCTCCACACTCAATAAGTTGAGTTCCCCCAGCCTTTCCTCAGAAGTTATGTATTCCAGCCCCTAACCATTTTTGTTGCCCTCTGCTGAGCTGCCTCCAATTTTTCCACTTCCTTTCTGCAGCTGGGAGCCCGAAAACTGGACACAAAACTCCAGATGTGGCCTCATCAGTGCTGAATAGAGGGGAAGAACCACTTCCCTCGATCTGTTGGCAATGCTCCTACTAATGCAGCCTCGTATGCTATTAGTCTTTTAGGCAACAAGGGCAAACTGTTGGCTTATGTCAAGTTACTGTCCACTTTAATCCCCAGGTCCTTTCCTGCAAAGCTGACATTTAGCCAGTTGATCCCCTACCTGTACTAGTGCATGGGATTGCTCCATCCTAAGTACAAGAGTTTGTAGTTGTCCTAACTGAACCTCATGAGATTTCTTTTGGTCCAGTCTTCCAATTTGTCAAGGTCTTTCTACATCCTGGCCTCCTTGTCTACGATTTATGTTAATTGAAACACAGAGGTAAGAAATTATTTATACAGTTGTGTATTTAAAATGTGTGAAGACCTAAAGCAAAGGATAAGTTCCTGTTTTTTGCATTGTGTGAATAAATAAATATGTCAAATGGTAATTACAAGATACAGGATGTGATTCCATTGAAGCTGAAGGGAGTTACTTCCCTATTTTTGACTGCATAAGATCTTTCATTAACTTTTATTATTTAATGTCCTTTATCTCAGTAACAAGAGGAAAATATTTTTTGTTGTATCTTTAGGAAATTGCGCAGGACTTTCCAATCTAAATTGTGTTGTTTTTGTTTCCTCTTAGGCTTCCCTTCTGAATCACTAATTTTCATGCCATTTCCCCAGTTTTTGACATTTTGGTCATAGAGTCAACATTCCATTCATTATAACAAACAGAAAGGAATGACATGATCTGGGGTCAAGTAGTATATCACAAGTTAAATTTCAGCTTAATTAAAAAGAAACATATGGCTCTAAGTGAACTTCTGTCCTCAAAAACAATTAAAAAATGGTTTTCCTTTAGTGATTCTCACATGGAGGATGTGTGTTTGTTTCAAGTTACCTTTGTATTCATCTTTCACCTATTTGAGTTCTTATGTTTCCAGGATGCATAAAAGGAAGCACCAGAAAAAGGAAGCATCAGAGGAAGCCTTAGTCAAAAACAAATTGTCTACGCTTTTGTCCCTTCTCTATAGTTGAAGAAAATAGTGGCTCATAGGACTCAGACACATGTCCACAGCCACCATTTCCTTCAAGGGGGAGCAAACAAATCATTGAGAATTCTAACGTTGAAAGGAAAGAAAAAAACTAAGCGTGTATAGAAACATTAATGAGACAACTCATTGATGCTATTATGTGCCTTGAGTTTTTTTAGCTTTGTATGTGAGTGCTGGTCAGTGATTCAACTGGAATGTCATTAAGTAGTTTATGAAGAAGTGATTTGAGTTATGGAAACCTTATAAAAATTAGAGTGTCTCAAGAAACTATACATCATTCAATAATTCAAACTTTAATGGACCCTCTGTCAGTACTGGTATATGCCATCCTTTAGATTTAATCCCTTGTCTTGAAACTCACACAGTACAAGCCAATATCATCAAGTTTGGACTGCTCAAATCCTTTTTATGATAATAGATTAAATGCAAGTAACTCACAAATAGAGATGAAATACATGTTGATACTTAGATAGAAATTCATCACAAAGCAAAAGGCAGTTCTCAACTTTTTTCTATACCAGGGAAACAAGCTGGGATAGTAATCCCAGCTGCTAGTGCTTTGCAAAGCTTCTGCTGCAGATTCAATTGAGTGGAGATTCAGCCTGATTCCTTGGCCGAATCTCCAAATCTGAACTGAATCAGAGGACCCTTTCATCTCTTCAAATTGACCTCTGAGTCGATTCAGAGAGATTCGGAAAGATTTGGAGATTCAGACAGAGACACAGCTTTAAATGTTTTTTCTACATACCTCTAGGTAGCAAGTGGCTCATGAATGCTGTGATGCTGGAGCAGTCCACAGAAGCACGGGGGACTTGCCAGCGTGCTCAGTAGCAGACCCAGAAGTGGACCAGAAGCACCCAGAGGTCCAGAAGTGGACCTGCTGGGCTCCTTCTCCCCCCTCCCCAACCTTGCGCCTTCCCGGTGCCTCCTGGGTCTTGGGAGAACACCTGGGCCAAACACTGAGCCAGGAAGCCATGTGGGGGTGGCTCTAGCATGTTCCCTGGCAGCGCGGGAAGTGGACTGGAAGTACTTCCAGTCCACTTCTGGGTTTGCTGCTGAGCATGTGGAAGGCTCCCCTGCACTCTTGTGGGATGCTTCATGTGCTCCTGCATCTCCGTGATCATGAGCCATGCCTGCTCCCTCAAGGTATGTAGAAAAAACTTTGCTGTGTTTATGTCTGACTCACTAATTCTCCAAATCAGCATCAAATCTTCAGATTTGGATTCAGCCAGATTGACTCAGGGACAGTGATCTGAATCAATGAACTGAATCGCTGTCCCTGATTCAGGCCAAATCCAAATAGAGCCTGCTTTGCACACCCCTACCAGCTACCAACATGGCTAAGATACAGTGGCATGTTTCTGATTGTTTAACACCTGATCAGGACCATCAGGTCAAGAAACCGTGCCTCTTACTTCATACGGAATTTAACAACTCTCTCTCTAGATTTTTTCACTATGCTTATTTCTGTTTTCTTTATATATTTACTTATTGCATGTATATGTATTTAGGTGCATACTAATACAGGAGACATAACAGTGTGGTTGATTTATATTGTTATGGCTTTCTTGTATGTAGAGAGACATAAGGTTCAGGTAGACTTGAACTCAATATTTTCACATGTGGCAATTGAATTTTGGGTGCGCCTGTCCAGGGTGACATTCTGAGTCATGCTCCCCAGCATGGAGATAGCAGAAATGAGTTGTCACTTCTGAAAAGTTTGAACTGACTTTGACTCACCAGAGGCTACAGAGTGAGTCAGTGGTCGAGCTCAGAATAATGACTGTGACCATGTGTAGATGAAAGGAGAGGCGTGTGCGCGCAACACTTTAAAGCAGGCTAAATGCTTTTGCACGGCTTTAACGATGTCAGTGTTTGCACACGTCGGTGGTGTACTGCGCATCAATTCCAGCTGCTGTAGGAAATTTGGTGGCATAATGCACCTTATATTACTTGGAGCACAGCAAACTAAAACTGCTTTGGGGAGTTTTAGTTTGCTGCCCCGACAGCTGCGGAGTGAAGTACCGGGCTCCGTGTAGCTCCATGACTCTGCAGGAAGCCCTGCAGACAGCTTGACAGCAGCCCAGGAAAGTAGCTCTGCTCAAGCAAAGCAGCAAGCCTGATCTTCTTCCCCACCCCCACCCTGAGCCTGCCTGAGTTGCACAGGGGCCCAGTGGTTCCCTCCGTGGTTGTGGTGCACTGTGGGACTGCCCGAGCCGGGTGCCCGTGGGCAGGTGCTGCCGGGGGGTGGGCAGGAGGGGAGGCACAGCTGCCACAGAGGGCAGCACCAGCCCCACCCCTCCCCCCACAGCCCAGGGACTGCTTCGCCTACCGGCAGCTCACCATCCCCTCCCTGCCAGAGAGGCAAGAAAGTCATCGGGGTGTGTCCACGGCACAGGGGTTTAATCAGCCCTAAATTGAAGTGGTGTTTTTTAAAACCCACCACTTCAATTTAGGGCCCCCGTTTTGTCTACACATGCCCTGAGATATGTAAAGAAGCTGAACAGAATTAGGTGCACTGAAGTTTGTAACAAGTGGGTCTCCCAGGACATTGGCCTGCCTACTTGTCCCAGGGCAAACTGCCCACCTGCCTCACCTGCTATGCCTTTGATGTATAATTATGTTTTTCCTAGGTGGGAGGCTGCCCATTTAAGTGTCCTGATACCAAAGGTGTATCTATGGCTCTGGACTTCCCCTTATACCTTGTCCCATGCCTTGCAGCTGGCATCCATATACGTCATTACATCCCGGCCTCTTAGCTGGGGTCTCATTCAGCCTCACCTGGCCTAGACTTGGCCTCATCAGCCTAGAAATCCCTGCGTCCCCACAGTGGGGCTCCCAGTCATACTAGCTCTGGGCTTCTAGCCCCTCACTTTCTCTTGGGCTCCCTGCCTGACTCTGGACCCTCTTTGTCCCTCACAGCCCCGCACTGGGACCTCAATCCCACCCCCCTGGAGCTTTAGGCTGAGAGCCATGGGACTCTTTAGCCTGGAAAAGCGCAGGCTCAGGGGTGATCTGATGGCCACCTATAAGTTTATCAGGGGTGACCACC
>NW_017728925.1:5693599-5710276 GCF_001723895.1 Crocodylus porosus
CTTGTTGGGATCCTATGACCCCAGCTGACTTCCTGCCCTTTGGGCAGGGGGCTGGACTCGATGATCTCTCGAGGTCCCTTCCAGCCCTGATGTCTATGAAATCTATGAAATTTAACACCTGGATCCTTCATGAGCCTCAGGCCCCACATAGGGGACCTGGGCTGTGTCTCAGGCCCTCTTCTCATGGCCTTGACTGCATCTCAGGCTCTGTGCAGTGGGCCTTGGCCCTGTGCTTGTCTGTTGGAGTGTGCTTCACTAGCTTTTCCTCTCTGCCAGGTCACCTGGAAGGCCGTGGGAGCTGAGGTTTTCTGGTGCCCCATACTTACCCTTCATTGGGGAGACACAGGTGTGGCATTTCCTGAAAGCTGCCTTGCCACAAGCAGCCCCACCACACCATCCTCCCCAGTACGGTTTAGTTTTAGGTCATGCCCCAGGATCAGGAACCTCCTCCATCTCCATAGTTTGTGCTCTTTACTTCCAGGCTGTTCTGGGAGCAGCTGGCGGGGTGATGTTGCTCCTTCAGCCCCCTGCAGCAACTGCTCACTCTGCTCTGGGGCCTAGTCTTGTACCCAGGCTCCCAGCCCTCTCCACCAATTAGGCAGCCCCCTGCTTCCATCTGCAGACTGTTTACTGCTTACTCAGACCCTTTTGAGTGACAGGCACAACCTGTGCTGCGTCATAAAGTTAAGTTCAAAGTTGGTACCTATATACCTTTGGCACCTTGCAAAGCTGCAGTGAGAGTCTATATCTCTTGCTCTCCACTATTGTAATGAATATCACCTTTCTCTTTGATGCCCACACTGACTTATTTCACCAGAACAGAAAATGGGTGATTACAAATCCCACTCTTATGCCCTTTGTGATTTTTCTGAACAGTTGTCCGTTTCCGTTGTATAGGACATCTGATCTGAATGATATTTGATATGAAGGAAAAATAAAGTAAGGTATCAGACACAGTCACTAGTGCCCACAGAGCAGTGGGGGAGTGCAAAGCTGTTGAGGAAACAGAAAAAGGAAGCAACAGTCAAAAACAAATTGCCTACACTTTCGTCTCTCCTCCACAGGCAAGAAAAATAGTGGCTCATGGGACTCAGACACATTTCCAGAGTCATCTTTGTCCTTCGAGGGGAAGCAAAATTATCCACCACTGAAAATTCTGACCTTGAAAGAAAAGAAAAAACTAAACATAGATATCATTTATAGAAACACTAATGCTATTATTAGTCTGTCAATACTTCCATGCAGTATTTGAATAACTAAGTTGTGACATGGGAAAAGGGTGTAAGAAAGATATCCAGTGGTATCGTTCCCCTAAGAGATTAGAGCATTTAAAAATACATATATATATTTTTTCAAAACCAGCTTGGAAATCATGCGTGGGACAGAAATATTTCCTCTGAGTTAAAAGTTACTACGATTTGACAAGTGATGTCGTTGGGAGTGATAGTACATATTTTCTTATACAACATGCACCCAAATAATGTATTCACCTTGTTTTTCAAAGGCAGAATGACGAAAAAAGGTCTTTCCTTGTAATAAGTAACTGAGTAGCAGCAGCTGAGTTTATTCATTGTTTTACTCCCTTTCAGTTACATTCAGGGTTAGTTCTGCTCTCGCGCCGCAGAAGCTTACATGGCAGAGGTCACAGCTACACATGCTATTAATGCACAGTAAGGTTACTGCACATTAAAAAAAGGAGCAGTAAGTTACCCCCAGTGAAAGGGTCTACATGTGCATTGGCTTGAGAGCAAATTTGCTCCCAACCAGAACAGGTGAGACCACAGATGTTCCTGCCCTGCTCTTCCCCATTGCAGCAGCTACGGGGAACTCCAGGCTCCCTTGTATGTTATCCTGGGCCTGGTCCCAATCTCCACATGGGGGGGGACTGCTGCACATGCTGGGACCCAGATGCTGGGACTGCTGCATCCCAGACACATGGGGATTAGACCAGTCCCCACATGTCTAGGAGAGGTGTCCACCTGGGGATGCCTCCTGGTAGCCATGGGGAGATTGGGGGGGTCCCAATTCCCACATGACTGGGAGAGGCATCCCTGCCTAGCGGGAACACTGTCTGGCAGCTACCTGGGGATCAGGATGGTCCCGATCCCCACATAGCAGGGAGAGACATCCCCGCCTGGCAGGGGTAGCCATCTGGGAATCAGGAGGGTCCTGAACCCCATGTGGCCAGAAGAGGTATCTCAGCCCAATGGGGATACTGCCTCCAGCCACATCTGATCCCCAAATAACTGTCCCTTTTGGACAGGATTGCCTCTCCCCACCACATGAGGATTAGGACCTCCCCAATTCCCACGTGGCAGTCCTCACCAGGCAGGGACACCTGTCCCCACCATGTGGGAATCAGGTTCCAACCCTATCCCCACCTGGTTGGGATGCAGCAGTCCTGGCTGCTGCGATAGCTCATCTTCTGCCTGAGCTGACTGAGAGCAAATTGCTCCCAGCCAGCATCTACACATGCACTACTGCGCAGTAGCTAATGCGTGGTTAACCTACTACCTGTATTTTCAGGTAGTAGATAACTGCACATTAGCCTATTTTACTGCTCAGTAGCCTAGCACATGGCAAAATAGTGATGCTTTATTGTGCAGTACACTAGCCTACTGTGAAGTAAAGCATGTCATGTAGATACATCCAAAAAACACTGTTACCATATTTTCTTGTCTGTTATGTGCCCCCTAGTTTCCAGCAGCTAGTTTTGGGGAAAACGTGGGTATATTGTATGTGAAAAAATATAGTATCTAGCTTCCTAAGACTCTCATGGTCCTCCCAACGAGGCTACACACTATAACCATTGGGAACCATAATGAAAGTGAGGACAGAATTCAGAGTTTTCTGCTCCAAAATCACAGTCCCCTGCAACCTGACCTGAAAAATTCCCATTAACTGTTACCTGTAGTGGGGTTATGACACATTTTCAGGACTTCTGGATCCATCCAGTGCAATCAATGGCACACATACAATGTAGTAGGTTGATAATGGGAGTTAAAGCAATGTCTTTGTATTACTCTGATATTAAGGCATATATTCTGGTACAAATCAGCCTTACTTGCTTCAATAGACCTATGGTGCTGATTTACAGTCTCATATTTTTGGACATAGAGTTTGGTTGGAGTAAGAGCTAGATAAGAAATTGTCTTATTGCCCTGCAAAAAAATCAGATTTTCAAAAAAATTCTTGGTCTACATCTGGATGAAAACAGGACTGTACCAAGTTTCCATTCATTTGTTTATTCATACATTCAGCTTATGGAATAATACCCATCACAGAATAACAAATTGCCTGTTAGCTATGACAGGCCCCTTTATTTGGAGAACATGTTTCAGACCCTTTAGCTGCCTGATTCAGACGGGAGACTTTGATATCCTGGGTAAACAAGTTAGTATGATGTTAAAAAAAATCAGTATCTAATAGAGAAGGTTTTTTTTTTTTGCCAGAAAAATCACTTGCAATACTCCAAGTGCATAGAGATGTATTAAGGATGTATTTGGTAGCCGTGTTGGTCTGAGACAAAAAAAAAAAGCAAAACTCTAGAACTCTTGGTTCAGAGATGATACCTTTTATTGGACCAACTAAGAAATCAAAAAATAAACAATTCTGCAAGCTTTTGGGAATGTATTAGACCTTATACTGTAAAATTCTTCATTAAATAGTAAACGTTCCCATCCAAGAAGCAGGCATACTCAGAGTGAAGATATTCAGTGTAAAAAGCTCATTCTTAAAAAAGAAATGCAATAAACGAACAAAACTCCAGCTATAGTCTTCCATTACAAACATCTACAGTTCCTGTTACTGAAAGATTTAGGGGAAAAAACCCACAATTCCCTGGGAGTGTATGTTTGCGTACATGTGTTTATTTTTGAGCTTTTGACGGGATTTTTAAAATACCAGTAAGTCAGTTCCCAGAAACTCTCACAATGCCACTCAAGGTCTAACATTCATGATACCCAACGTTCTGTGGTTTTCGATAATCTAGTCCTTCTGTACTGTCTGTTTCACCAGTGCCGTGGCAACAAAGTTTGAGATCTGGGGCAAAGCCTGCAACGGCAGCCTGCCTCTGCCCCACGCACTGATCTGAGGGGCACATGCCCCCCCATGCTTGCCCGGGAGTGCATGCAGCAGCGAGAGCCACCCTTCCCCCATTCCCACACCCCACCAAGCAACTTGCTCATGGCTCCATCCCGTGCTCCACCTTGGCTGGGCAGCGCCTGTTGGCACACTTCCATTTGGGCACATGAGGCAGTTGCCCTGCTCGCTACAGTACTGTGTTTCATTGCTTCCTTTCTTTAAATACCTTAGTTAATTTGCTCTCCATCTAGTTACTTTCACTGTTGCTCCTTTTTATTCATCTAGTTCAGTCAGCTTCTCTGGTTATTTGGGGAGATTGTTTATATATCAAAAGGGAAGAGAAAAAATATTTTTAAGGAGTATTTTGACAAACTTTTTTGGGTAAATCTGATAGCCTTTATTAGACCAACTCAAATAATTGAAAAAATTCTTCTTTGAGCTGGGTTGGAGCAACCCTGGCTGGCAGGAGGCCTGGGGGAGAGGGTTAGCCTCCCAGCCTGGGGCTGCTCCCACCCAGCTCAATGTACTGCAGAGGGTCTGTTTGGGGCACAAGGGTGTTCCAGTGAGGGGCTGTTGGCAGGCAGCCCCACACTGAAGCACCTTTGTTCTCCAGCCATCCCTGTCAGCGTCTACATGTGCAGTGCTGCTCACTAAAGAACACCGCTGCAAGATAGCACTTGTATTTACAAGTACTAACCTGCAGCAGAGTTAGTTTCCTGAGGCCTAATAGATGCTGAGACTTTACTGTGGAGCTAATTAGATGTGAAACTGTGTCCAATACAAATCAGTTAGTACTGATCACAATGAGAGGATAGAGAATTAGACATACTTTGCCAGGATCTGATATTGTCCAGTAAATCTTATATTCATAGATTCATAGACATAGCGTTGGAAGGGACCTTGCAGATCTTCTAATCTGACCCCCTTGCCCTGGGTAGGAGCCCAGCTAAGTCATTGTCAAGCCTCCACTTAAAGACTCCCCAGGGTAGGAGCCAGCACTACTTCCCTTGGAAGTTGGTTCCAGATCCTAGCTGCCCTGACTGTGAAGTAGTGCCTTCTAATGTCTTTTCTGAACCTACTCTCATAAGTTGTTAAACTTATGGCTATTATTCCTTGTTATTCTGGGAGGTGCTCGGGGGAACAAGGTCTCTTCCATCTCCTGCTGGTCCCCTCTAGTAAGTGTATAGATGGCCACCAGTTCCCCTCTCAGCCTTCTTTTATGAAGGCTGAACAGGTTAAGGTCCCATGGCCTCTCCTCATAGAGCCTACCTATATTCATAGGTAAATACCTGAAGATATTTTAATAAGCACTATTTCAAGCTGGCAGTGGGTGCATCTACATGTGCAATTAATTCAAAACAATAAACTCCAGAGCAGTTTGAGCTGGAATAAATTACTCCGGGTGCAATGTCTACATGTGCACCTGGGACAGCAGCAATTTGAGCTAGGGCAGAGAAGTTTATACCAGAGACTTTCCTGCCATGCTCTGCCCGGGTCTTCAGGTGGCAGCATCAGGCAGTAGAGGGGCTGGCTGGGGTGGGAGGGTGCTCAAAGTGCAGAGCTGTGTGGCTAGGTGGCAGAAAGGAGTGTAGCTATCTGCTGACTGGGCTGACCAGGTGCAATTTATGCCTGTGGTCAGCAACTACACATGCATTTAGTTGCAGTTCATTCCTCCACCATAAAATAGTATTGTTCCCAACAGTACTGTCTTACAGTCCTGGTAATTAATTTACTGCAGCCTAATACCATCACACATGCTGATGGTGATGCTTTATTCCACAGCTAATTAATCTGATCTCTGAATCAGCAAGGCCAGGCTCATCCCCCACCCCTCTCCCAGCCTGGCAATGGCTGCCCTAGCTCCCGTCACTTGTTTAAAAAAAGCCCCACTCACTGGGTGCTGCCAGGTGGGTGGGGTGCAATCACTGCTGCCCCACACTGCCCCACACTGCATGGGGGGCTCTGTGGTGAGTCCTGGGGCTTTTTTTCATTTTTTTTTCTTAAAGGGGGAACCCATGGGAGGGGCTGGGGAAGTAAGGGGTGTCAGGGGGTTCATGCAGAGCCCCCTCATGCAGCATGAGGCAGTGGGGGGGGGGGCAGCAGGGATCACCCCCCGCCTGGCACCATCTGGTGAGTGGGGCTATTTTTTTAACAAGTGCCGTGAACTGGGGCAGGCATTGCTGGGCTGGGAGATGGGCCTGGCCTGGCTGATTCAGAGATTAGACTAATTAGCTGTGGAGTAAAGCATTACTGTCAGCACATTTGATGGTATTAGGCTGCAGTAAATCCAGTGAGCACCAGGGCTTTTTTTTAAAGTACCAGGAGCTGGGGTGGGCAGGGGCAGCCATGGAACGGGCAGGGGTCCCCCCATGGTCCTCTCCCCCTTCCCCCAGCCCACCTTCCCCCGCCCCAGTACTTACCAGCTCAGAGTTCAGTATGTACCAGCTCCCTGCTGCAGCCACTGAGGACTGCCCAAATCATCAAAACTCTTTGAATCTTTTCCAAGGATTTGGAGAGCTTTGAATCGATTCAGATCTTTAAATTGGTCTCCTGATTCAATACAGATTCAGAGATTTGGCCACGGAATCGGGCCAAATATCCTTCGAATCAAATCACCACCTGAAGCTTCATACAGCCCTAGTGTCTACACATGACTAGCAGCTACTTCGCTATAGTGGTGTCCTCCTTTGTTACAGTGTGCCACTATGGTGATGTATCTGCTAAAAATAACTGTGCTGCACATATGGCACAGGATGGGCAGTTATTGTGCCATGCTTTAGTACTTCCAAAAGGAAGTACTAAGGCATGGCAAAGTAACAACGTAGTGATCCTTCCAAAACTAAACAACATACTTTACCACAAACCTATGGAAATTCCTTTTTTAGTTGCACACATTATTCTTGTTATATATTGTACATATTCTACAACCTTACTACCTGTGCAACTTCTTGCTTAGGGCTTTAATGCTAGGTAGGAATCCCTGTTCTATATATATATATATAATTTAAGATAGCTGCATTTGCACAAGGAAGCACAAATACTATACTTTCTTTTCTGGGGACATTTTATTTGTTTTTCCTTTCTTTGCTGTTGTTTGATTTAGGGTTTGGTTTGGGTTTTTTTGGTAAACCAATATAAAAGCCATCCAGACTGAAGATGCTATTGCTGTTTGCCTAGCACAACCTTACAGCATTCAGCTCCTATTAGCCTCTGAGTAACTTCATATAATCCCCAGGCAAAACACACCTGGAAGGCACTGTTTCTGGCTGGATTCTATCATTTTAAATTGCATTAAAGTTATTTAAAGTTTTTACATTTTATATTACATGTAATATATATGAAAATGAGCAGTAAAAGTGAATATAAAGGCAAAAGAAAGCTTAAGAAACAGTTTAAAATTACTGGCATCCAGGAAATAAAGCCGGGTGGAATCACTTTACAGTTCTATTATTTGAGAATTCTAAAGATTCCACTAGGAAAGTAACTACTAAGCACATGTTAAAATCCATCCTTATTCAGAAGAGTATGCGAGCATAAATGGGCTTAAAGTCTACTGACTTCAAGGGGGTTTTAAGCACATGCTTAATTTTAAGAATCTATTTCAATGTTTCATTACATCAAGGATTGAGTACTTAAGTTGCAGGACTGAGCTCTAAGAACAACAGCTAATGTTAAAAGCACTGCTGCAGTGCTTAATACAGACATTTTATTGTGATACAAGTATACTGTTGCATCAGTAGTAAATAATAATCTTTATCCAGAACTTTAAAATCAGTTTTTATAATTCTAGAGCCAAGGTTTCAGTCTCTATTCATTTTCAAGGGCATGATTTTCTTCTTACTCATTTCTGAACTATTGGATTCAATTGATTTCAGTGACATCACTTTTGATTTCCACTGAGCAAGCATAGAATCAGTCCCCTTGTGTTGTTTGAAGAACTTCTGTAGAACCCTATTTTTTTTCTGTAGAATTGACTCACAACTTACACTAACCAAAGACATTTGATTGTGATTTAGATGCTCCAGAGGAAGGAGGCCCAGAAAGTTAAAGGACAATTAGATTTGCATACAAATTTTATTTCTTTTTGCCATAGAGCATACACATATTGAACAAACTAAAACTGAACCTAAGTACAATGCCCTGCCTGTACCAGAATGCCCCAGAATGCCCAGGGCTGCCTGGGGCTTGTCTTCCTATATAAGGCATTTATTCAAATTAAAAATAAACTATTATTGAGTTACAAGCAAGATATTCAGATAAAAACAATATTAACATTGGAATACTTTATATTATCTACTTCGTTATAGTTTATTTATTTACATTATACTGGTAGATTTATTTAAACATTTTATATCTGCATCCATAGCTAGAGCCCCTGGCTGTATTGTCTCATGGAAAACAATTTTATTTATATATTTTACGTAAATAGCCTTTAAATATAAAGGCTTTGACACACTGGGCCCAATTCTGTACTTGACTGGACTCTATTATGTTCTCACACTGGTGTCAATCTTGAAGAATTCAATCGAAGTCAATGGAATTGCACCCGTGTAAAGCCTGTGATCCAAGCTTATACGTGGGCATAATTTGAAGTGCATGAATAATTCCCTGGGTTTTTGGTTGCAGCTGTGTTGGTCTAAAGACATAGGCATGCAAGGTTCTTTGCATGATGTGATATGTAAGTTGGTCTAATAAAAGATCTCACATCTACTTAAGGAAACTTGTCTAAATAATTCTCTTGACTTCAAGCACGTAAGTACATATTTTCAGGACTGCTGTCAGGATTCATTTTAGGAGTTGCCTTTGGAAGCTTTGAATAAACCCCTCTTTTCTTGAAATTGTTTTGAGAAATATATATTTTAAAATTTTTTTTTAATGGGTAATAAACATTGTAACTAATTTTTGGCAGGAAGGATTGACTTTTTTTGTGATTTATTTATTTTCCCTTGTCCTTCATTTTTTTTCCTCCTTAGTTTTTTCCCACCCAGTGTTTGCCTGGGAAAATAAAATAATGATATGATGCCATTACAGTCTCAGTCTGACAAATACATACAACCGGATCTGGTAAAGATATACACACGCACTTAACTTCATATATGATAGGTAATTCCATTGAAATCAAGTGGACTGCTCGTGGTGCAAAGCCACTGTAGAATGTTACCATGAGTTGTCTCATCAGAGTGAAGAGTCAGCTGCAGTATTATAGCACTAGAAAAGTAAAGCACTAACAGTAGTGTCTGAAATTGGGGTCTACATTTGTTAAAGTGGCTGGTGATTTTGGATGTTTTAATATTTGGGTGCTCAACTTTACAGACCTTAAAAACACATGAATTTCAGAAAGTGCTATATTTTCACCCTCTGAAAATCTGGTCCTTTAAAATTGCTTCTAAATGACTTAGACTTCATTTTAAAAAGAAACTAAGTCATTGTATTCCAATGGGAGTCAAGCACTTCAGTATCTCTCAGGATCTAGCTCTTAGGGTCCTTTAGAAATTTTTATTCCATATAAAAGGACTGCAGAATCAATTTTTCTTTTTGCAGAAAGCCAATGCACTTTTAACTTCAATAGCACTTCAAAGGGGTTTGGCCGGTGTCAGCAAAGTGAAGAATACTACCCACAGCAACTAAAATCTTTTTGCCTGTGGAAAGACTCAAAGAAGAATGTTAGACTTAAAGAAAAAAAATGGGGTGGTGAAGGAGAAATGGATGGAAATGAAGAAAGTAATTTCAAGTCTCCTAATAAAGCCTTCCACTGGGCGTTTCTACACGTGAACATTTACTGCACAGTAACCAAAATTACTGCGCAGTATGGGCATGCGTTTACATGTGTATGCCCATAATCGCACAGTAAATATGGTGACTTACGCTGACTTAAGCATAAATTTGAGCGTCATGCAAGTATCAAATTTAAGCCCAATTTGTTACTCCACAGTAATGAACGTGGAGATGCCTTACTGTGCAGTAACAGTGCATGTGTGGACTGACTAGTCCCAAGTCAGTCCACACATAGCATTAATATGCTTTGATGCCTGTCTTGTAGATGCCAGCCTATTCCTACTTACATTTTAGTAAAGTAAATTTAAGTTGGTGTAAATGCACGTGTAGACATGCCCATTGCCTATGAAAAGAAATCACTATTAGTTTAGACAAACTAAATCAGCCCTCAGATCAAGCCATTTCTGAACTCTGGGAATGCCTGGATCAAGATCAGAAGTTTGCTGGTGGCCCTAACAGTTTTAATAGTCAGAATCAAAACTCTGATTCCAAAGTGTTCTTTGCGTTGGAGGAGTTCTGAACCTCCCCTAAAATCTGTGATTTTGGCACTTCCCTGATTTTTAAGATTGTCGTCATAGGGTAGATTTATTAAAAGCACTCAGTGGGCACATCTACACCTTCATTAATGCACCTTTGACACCGCTCATTTAGTTTACTATTTTCTTAATAAAGGACTAACTAAATGTGCAGTACTTAAAGTTACTGCACATTAGTCAGTGAATGGTTATTTAGTGACACTTACTGCACATTAGCCTAATAACACTGCACAGTAGGCTATTAGCATGGTTTTTGCTGTGACATGCTACTGCACAGTGTTATTAGGCCGGTGCACAGTCAGCATCTCATGTAAACGTGCTCAGTGTTAACTTGATTCTATTGGAATCAGTGATAGAGCTCCCCAAAGGAGCAAAAGGAAAGAGGGCTATGCTATACACTTTTGAAAATCTCATCCCTAAGTATCAACAAATGTTCAAACATCCATAGATGCAAGTCAAAAACAATTCAGACAACCGTTCTACCCTTTGACAATGGTTTAGAAACCTCAAGAGATCAGACTTCCTTGTGAGACTTCTGAGACTTCCTGTTACCGATCAGGTTAGCAAGGGAACATAAGCTCCCATATTTGCCATATTTGCCACATGTGAAGATGGGAAAGGGATTTTCAACAGCCTTAAGTGACTTTGGTAGCCTTTGGTCATCTGGTCTGGCCTATGGGGAGAACTCAGAGTAGATACTTGGGGGAGTTCTTTATATTGAGAAAGATAGAAGTAAAGACCCTACTGATGACAAAAAGTTCTAGAGGCCTTTTTGAGCGTTACCTGGGTAAGAACAACTTTGGGACCTACATGGGGAAGACCAAGTTTGGGAGGTCTAAAAGAAAGGAATCTTCTTAAAGGTGATGCTTTGAGCGTTTGGTATTCTGCAGTCAGTGAAAGTTCAGTCTGTAGAATAACATTTCCTCCACAGCACTAGTGACATTGTAGAGATGGCATGTTCTAGTTCAGGGATCAGATTAGGCTTTTATGATTACAGCAATATAGTCCAAAATGAACATGTCAGAAAACTAGACGAGAGGGGGAAATAATGAAATAATAAAATGACTTGGAGTCTGCAATGAAGGGGGGAGACCGGTGCTTGGCTTAGGGTTTTGTTTTAATGAACCCTATTTGACATGCATATAACTGATGACAAAAATGTACCCTGATCATAATCTGCTTTTATGACTATAATTTATGTGTATTTCTTTGAGGTGGCAGAGGAAGGGCCAGATTGTTCTGGCCTGCGATAGCAAGCACAAGGCCAGGGGCTGATCAGCCAAGCACAGCTATTTCATGAGTTTTTCCCTCTGCTGAAATAACAGAATATAATCATCTATAAAGAGGAACATTTTTAAAGAACTATCCTTTTCCAATTCAAAATCTCTTTTTTGTGTAAATGCTTCCCTGCATTCATTTGCTACCTTTTCCGCATTCTAGAAGTCATGATCCCCAAACAGCAAACTCATACCTGAGAAATCTGAACTTGATAACAATTCTACTGAGTTATGAGCCTTTTCAGTTGCTCTGGGTCATATGGTACATGGGTCCAGTGATGAAATATGTTAGTTACAAAAACATTCATAGATGGTTAACATTTTTAGGCCTGGAGAATTGCTCAGATGCAAGTGATGGTCTGAAGGCAACGTACATGTGCAGAGCTAGGCAAATGCTATACAAATGTACTGTTTTCGATAAAAAGAAGGGGGGGTGGAGGAATTTATTTCTAAGGTACCCGGAATCCCTCTTATTTATTTTTCGAAACTGTACATCAAAACAGGGAAAGTTGTGTTAGTAGTTGCATAAACACATACTTGCATGTGTATACTTGTACAATTGCAAATTTGCATGAATTAACTGGATATGTTCTGCATAAGCATTTTGAAAGCACTTTTTGCATTTGGAAGTTACCCCACTAGTGAGGGGGGAAATAAAAACATATCTTATGACTTATGCGATCAGTCACATGACACAAGGAGTAAGTTATGCATATTTTGGATGTGCTCATACAAACCATTCATTAGATGAACCTGAATAATAAAACAATTAGTAAAATTTGAATTTTGCTTGGGGATAATTCAAATACAAAAGGGAGCTAAATTCACTGTATAAATGGGTTGTTATTAATAGTTTACCCGGCTCTAATCACGTGATTAAAACAAACATAGTCAGTTTAGAAAAGGCTTACATCAATAGGCTTGTAATGATAACAGATCTGATCTTTCTTTACTTTTTTATATCTGCTGGTCCCGTTGTTATAGGAATTAAATTTCTAGCAAACATTTTCAATTATTTCATACATATAGAGAATTTAGGACTATCTTTGTAGTGGGTCATAACCAAACTTTCTCAAATATGGGAATTCAGACAGCTGGTCACAAAGTTTCACACATTAAATGTGGGCTATTGCTTCTCTAAGACCCTGATAAGCAAGGTATATATACATTTATGTCCTTTTAAAACTGGACTGGAAACAGCACTAGAATTGTAAAGGACTACTCTTATATTGCACATGATCCAGATTATTATTAATTTAATATTTGCTAATATTGGGGCCCCTAGTGGCCATGTTTGAGATCAGGGTGCCATTTTTTCTGGGCAGGATACAAACATTTAGCACTTGTCCCAAAGAGCTAACGATTTTAATACAACACATAATCAAATGGAAAACAAAATTGCACAGAAAGCCAGTAACAGAATGAGAGCAGAGGTCTCCTCCATCCCAGCACAGTACTTTGACTTCTGGACTCCACTTTGTCTCTTCCCATATTTTCTTCTCATCTGTACTTTCAATGATTCTGTTGAAGGCTACTCACAGATTTAAAGTTGCTATAGTTGTAAAGGAAGCATTAGGTATTAGTCTTGACTGTTAGTTTTGGAAAGAGTAGCTCAAAATACTATGTAAGTAAGTAGTTCAGATGAAAAGATGTCTCAGTCTCCCCATAATAATTATTTTGGCCAGCTGTTTCTTTGTAAGGAAGATAGTAGATTAATCTCAACATGGAACATGGTTTTTAGAGCCTGGTTGGGATTTTGCCTGTTTGTTTTTATGTAATGTTGCTTTAGGGAATCATTGCCTTGCTTGTGAGTTATTTGATAGTCTCATTCCTGCCAGACAGTCTTGCAATAATAGGTTGGGGGGGGGGTGTTGGTCTTTTTCGTTTGTTTTTTTATAGCAGGGCAATCCCACCCTGAGAAAGTTCAGTGTCTTACTACATCTATCAGGATCATGCTTTGCAGTGTTTTTTGATTTCATGTTGAAAGGTCCTTGTTTACCCTAGTGATGAAGTAAAATGTGTCAATTTAAATAAGGTATTGTCCAGAGTCAACTTATTGATATTCTGAGCTGTAATGAGGAAATAAGGCAATCCTCACATTATATTAATTACTGTACCTGAAGACCCCAAGAACGTTTTCATTGGGAAGAACAGCAAAATCCAAATACTGGTACTTATCAATTTGTACTGATATTCGGTCATTCACATTTAGGTACTCCAGAAAAAGTTGAAAGAACTCCTTGTAAATCCTTTTAGAGACCTCATTTGATGTACACAGCGTGTCTATTGTTTGCCTTCTGGGATCACCATTCACAAACATCTGCAGTTTTATGTCTATTGTGTCGCCTGAGCAGTTGTGTATATTAAAGTTCAAGTGGCAAAAGATCAAGTAAAGGCCCTGTGTCTGGATCACTGGAATTCCCTCGTGGAACTGGATATCTTGACGAACACCATACTCAGTCCATTTGAGCTCTGTATTATTTGGTTTTAATGCTAGAAAGAAAAGCAACTGCATCATTGAATGAACTACCAGGATCCCACAGTCTGAGAGAGATTAATTAAACACTGAACTGAGAACTTGCTGGACTCATTTGCTGGTAAATAGTGGCCATGTATTTCGTGAATCTCCACAGGAAACACCAACAGTGGATCCTCCATTACCACTCTGAACCAGCCAGCTCCCCACCATACTATGGAGGCAGCTGGGAAACCCACCCAATACAAACTAATGCAGTCAAGATGTTTCCTTGAACATTTGGATTGCAAAAGAATAGCAATACAGAGATACATGCACGCAGCTTTTGTGTTCATCAGCATTTAAAGACTGCTATTTCTCAAAACCAAAAAGGATTCATTCTTGGGGGGGCAGGGGTGTCGATGAACTCACACACCCCAAACGTTTCACAAAACTGGATCTCGCCCCTCCACCCTCTTATTTCATCCACTTAATTGAACAAACAACCTCAAACAATTGTCAGTACAAAATGTTTTGATGGACAATCTTAAACTGGCTTTATAACCTTTTTCATTTTTTAAAAAAGCTTGTGTTAGTTGGGCTCATTCACTGACCTCTCATGTATGCAGCAGCTGTCTTAAATGGAACATTCTTTAGGATTCTTAAAAAGAGTTCTGAATCATTTCCTGAAAGAAACAAAGGAATAAATAATCATTCTGTTTTCATTTCCACCACAAGGTTACTACTAGTTTTTATTCACTGACTTCTTCTATGTCACACCGTCATAATCAACTGTCAGTTCTCCTCCCCAAGTAAAACACCCAGTTTCCATAGTCTTCAACACAGTATTACTTCTCTAGGTTTCAGTTGTGGTATATGCATGCTCAGTTTTGTAGTGAAGTGGACAGATTCTTCCTCGGCTCAACCCCACTGAAATTAGGGGAGCTGCAAGTGTAGCCCATGTTTGTAATGTTGCTAGACCCCATACAGTTCGAATTCTTATTTGGATTCCACAGCCAGTAGGCCAGGGTCAAAGTGAGGGAAGCACATGATTAAAACATTGGTGGAAGACCTGGGTTTAAGTTCCTGCTAGCGGCAGATCCAGGGATGAGGTGGTAGAGCAGTCAGATCCCTCCTTCACCTACTTCTGTTCCAAGGCAACCAAGGTGCAGGGGGAAGCTCAGATCCACTCCTGCCCTGCTCCAGTTACAGGCTGCAAGGAGCTGTTGTGCAAAGAACAGAGGTGGATGCACAGCTTCTACCTTCTAGGGCCTGCTCTCAGCCAGCAGGGGACACCTGGGAGGGGAGAGTTGCCAACTCTGACTGAAGCTGTCCTGGGAGATTTTTTCCCCCCGACATGACATAATGTAATTAATTGTACTGTTCAGCCCATTCACAATATCACTCTCACAGATTGCTTTCAATAGTCACCAGGAAATGGGTGCTGACTCCATAGACTCCCAGCCCATCAGGGAGGGTTGGCAACCCCAGGGGTGGAGGGAAAGGGGGACAGACAGGGCGCAGGCACTGGAAGGAGGAAGCTGTGTGCCACCACCACTGCCCCTAGCTGGGCATGGTGCTCCCGTCACAGCTGCTCCCTTCAGATGTAGCAAGGGAGGAGGGGGTCTGGGGACAGTAGGAGTGGTAGGTAGGTAGGATCCCCCCCCCCACCATGACCAGCTCGCCAGTTTTCCCTGCCAGTGGGGGGTCTCCAGCCATGCCTCACCTCCACCCCTCCACGGTAGAAGGGTAGAGTGTCACACTCCCTCTCAGGAAATCCTAAATCTGCCCATGGTCCCTGCTCCAATGGTTATTTCATTATTTATACAAAGTCATTAATGAAGTACTGCTCTTTCATGTAGGCAAGAGTGTACTTCTGTAAATGGGACTTAAGCATCTCAAACTTGGATTCTTAGGAAGACCTTAACTTATATTTTATAATTGGGGGAGAAAAAAACATAGGCTTAAAGATCCTCATGTGACTTTTGTTGACCACTTAGACCTGAAGGCTGTTGGTGGTTATACCAGACAAAACAAATTTAATTTTATAGAAGTGCTTTCAAACATAGTGATAGCGAAAGAGGAATTGGTATTCACAGTGCAAGCACCTTAAACCAATCCAGAAACTGAAGCTGTGGCAGAATGTGTCATGGGAAAAGTCAGTGAAATCCAGCAAAATGTGCTTGAGAATTTTTACTCATAAGACCTTTGGGTGCCCTCTCTTCTACTTCCATAAACCACTCATTTGCCATCAATAAACCAAAATTTACTTTCTCCTTATTATCCTATCAGAAATCACAGCTCTCTCATCATGATGGACCAGTACATAGAAGGTGGAAGGCTTTAAAGGACTGACTGTAAAGAGGGCAGTAAACTTTTCGGGGTCCATTACCCATTATAAATGGTGCAGTGGGTTCCTAAACTCTATTAGGTGATTCTTCCCTTCCTATTTCCTTTTTCCATCATCTCCATCAGGCACAGTGTGTTTGGTTCTTTCTTTCATGGCTCGGAGCACCCCCAGCCAGGTCATGAGGTGCTACAGGGAGTTGGG
>NW_017728925.1:5710287-5783673 GCF_001723895.1 Crocodylus porosus
CCCCAGCTGACTTCCTGCCCTTTGGGCAGGGGGCTGGACTCGATGATCTCCCAAGGTCCCTTCCAGCCCTAATGTCTATGAAATCTATGAAATGATGAGGCAATGAGAAATGGATGCTTTACAAGCGTGATGCAGTGCTACAAAAGTTACGCAACAGAGTTTTTTTTCCATGAATGCTACTGGAGATGAACCAGATACTGGGCCTAGAGTACAGTATTTCTTTTTCCTGTTCCTGAAAAGCAGGAGAACAGATCCCCCTACTGGTTGAAGGGAGGTACTTGATGGCTGAGTTCAATCACTATTGAAATGATTGAATTTCACATTCTAGCAGTTTGAAATCTGCTGTTTGTAGGCTTAAACTCCCTTAACAAAAGACACTTTCATGTATTATCCTCTTATTGACATCTCTGCTAATTTTCATTCCTTTAAGCATGTAAGGTGGAAAGCTTTTGCATCTCTCCTTTTTGTGCACCTGCTGTGAAAGCCTTTGTTAACACTTGGGTGTAATCAACCAGGACAAATATTCTAGGAAATATATCTCAGTGCATCATTAGTCAATATATCCAGATGGATGATTGCTGATTTCATGTTGCATTGTCTGTTCTTTGTCTGGACCAGTGGTTTTCAAACTGGCGTCTGCATACCCCCTGGGGATACATGGCTCTTTGCTTGGGGGGACATGTCTACATTTTATTAATGCTAGTAGAGCTTCTGATTGATCAACATGCAATGAGTATTGTGTTGACTTTGGTGTCAACATCATTTCTAAGAAATGAATAAGCACGGGGATGTTGGGTGTAGGGGATACAAACAGCAATATTTTTCAGGTAAAGGAGTACATGGCTAATTTTTTTTTAAATCACTGGTCTAGATCACATAGAATTACATAAGGCATAAAGAAAACATCTCTTGGTTCTAAGACCAATATGGAAGGAGTGTGTCTATTGGGATGAGAGTCAAGGTTCCTTTATCCTATGTTTTAATCTGACCTTATGGAGCCAAATTCTCCTGTTTTAAGGGAGCTGTGCTGTTTTGCATCAACAGAGAATTTGGTTCAAGATCTGCAACCTCACCTCACTTAAATTGTCCAATGCCTTAACTTATCCTGGGTAAAGCAGGCATCATTTTTTTGAGGATCGTTATAATTTTGCCAAGCACTGTGTTCATTGACAACAGTATTAAAGCTAGAGTAGCTCCACTGCAGTTGATGTAGTTACTTCCACTCAGCCTTGCTTTTAAAAGATCATAGAATTATAGAACATTATCAGGGCCTGGGTCAAGTGGAAAGCAGCTGAGTAGGTAACTGTAACCCTAGTGACTGACCAGGTGTATACATGCATACCCTTCAAGGGTCAGGCAGGTTATGAACATATGAATGAATGTAATGAAATACCACTAAAAACACAGAGGCTAAAAATTGTCAAGCAGTCAAAGGGAGTTTGGGGCCTTTTGCACAAAAACAGTTAGTGGGATTTGGGAACCTAACCTCCAGCCAGAGGAATAAATCTCATGTATCAGATGTTCCTCTCACTGTTCAATGCAGTTGTGGCAAGTGTTGGGATCTACATTCTCTACAAAAATACATGCAGTACAGAAAAAACTCCTTCTGAAACATATTTTATACTAACAATCCTAATAGGATTAGATCTTTAAAAATGTTGCCTAGCCTGCAGACGGGAGAACAGAATTTGTTTTTTTCAGGAACTCAGTGGGATTTACTCTACAGAGCAAAAGAGAAAAAAGCCACAAAAAACAAACCAAACGAAACAAAGAAGCAACACCCCCCCACCCTCCAGCTCCCAAACACACAACTGGAAAAAAAAGAACCCCAACCCCCCCCGGACACACACACACACACACACACACACACACACACTCTCCGCTGCACAGCTTGACATTTAAATCTCCATCCCTGCAAGTTCTGCTGAGCTGGCCAAAAAAAGCTGTCTTGACATAAATAACCTAATCTTTCAAGGAGCTGTGTTCATGAGTTATGTTCATCTCTCACAATCAGCTCTGAGCTGAAGTGACTGTACCTTTTGTTTGCATGCCTGAACTTGCCTTCATTGACGTCAGCAAGTTTTAAAAAAATATATTTATTTGGTGACATCAGCTGTAGTTCTGAGAAAACCAGGTATGGAAAAAACAAAGCCTAGTTGTAAATAAGCATTTCCTGAGCTTATGTGGCTGGGCTGGGGCTGCTTACAATCACTTTCCACTTTTGCTTCTTTTGTTAATTGTTCTGGTCCACACAGTAAATCAGCTGTAAGCGAAGGCAGGGGACAGCCGTGATTGTAAAACCAATACAAGAATGTTCAACATTAGGCAGAGATCAGTGTGCACTTTCAAGCCTCTGGCCAAATCCTCTTCCTGCATTGGTTTTAAACCAAAGTAAATTATACTAAGCCAGAGGCCGCAGTCTGGGGCTAAATGTTGAAAACCTTTGCAAGCTGCATTCATGCCCTGTTTGACTGACAGAACTACAGCACACTGTGACAGGGGGAAGGAAGCCCTAAATGGAAGCCATATCTAGCATTTCCAAAGAAGCTATTTATGTCAGGAGAATCTCAATATTTGTACTGTCATTATGACGATTGCTGTGATCAGGTTAGATGCTAGCATTCAAGGGAATCACTCCTCAGGGATGTGATATCTACCTGCCAGACTACCTAAGGCTGCCTGTTTGACACACCCAACATATCTGCTATGACACAGCCAACAGCTAAAGGGCAGCTTCTTTTGCACTGTTGCTGAGCACAGGACTCAGATTTCACCTGCTGCACAAGCAAAAGGGTGTGTTACAGAGGACTGTGGTGTTATTCAAGGTATGATTTGAGTGCTGTAGTAGCCACGATGGTTCAGGAAATGTCTGGGAGGCAAGGCCTTTTTGTGATGTCTTTTCCTGGATGACCTGCATGATTGGGAGAGCTGTTGGACCAGGCTTCAGGCATCAGGTGTCCTTCATCAGGCCATGTTATTCAACAGAATGTATCTTTAAGGTAGGAAGAATTTGAAGGCCAGATATCTGCACATGCATACAGGTACTTGTACAGAAATGTAAACTGAGTCACCAGGCAGCTGATTAAAAGTCAGCAGCAAGGTCTAGTGCAAAGAACAGGATACTGGCACACAGGAGTGTAGCTGGGCAACTCTGTAACACGTGGGGCAGCACCAGCTACTGCCATGCCAATTGCAGAAGTGCAGTCAGACACCACTGTGGTCACAGCTTTTTTCTGGTGCCCCTCCACAAAGGCAGCACACAGGGCACCTGCTCCATTTGCCCCCACAGTTACGCTACTGCTGGCACATGGGAGAAGGCAGTTCTGTTCTTCATAGGCGACTGGTAGGGAGGTGCACGGGGGTGCACATGCCCCCCCTGACAGGGCCGGTGCCCCCCAGTGGTTGACACTGATGCTGTTGGTAGGGCTGGTGCCCCCCCCGACAGGATCAGCGGCTTCTGCGGGTGCCCCCCCAGATTCAGGAGGCACCAGTCACTCATGCTGTTCTTGACTGTGCAGGGTGGCTTTGGAAAAAATCACTTCACCACCGTCTGCATCAATTTCTTCACCCGTAACTAGGATATACTGAGAGAGTTTGTAAAGCACTTTGAGAGCAACAGATGAAAAGTGCTGTGGATATTTTTATTGGGAAGTTACAATGCTGTATAATATTTAATGTTATCAGCTGCAACAACACTCTAATCCCACAATAGTAGCAATATAATTGATTATTTCATCTTCTCTTCTAGGTTTGAAAAAAATGTCTTATGAGTCCCCGTTCACCTAAAACTTTGTATTCCTAAAAAAACCCAGCTTATATGATACTGGCTTTAAACATCCACAGAAGTCTGGTCTGTTGTCCTGTCTGACTTCCTGTGTACCAGAGGTCATATAATTTATTCTTTTATTGAGCCCTGTAGCTCATGATATCACTCTTAATCTGAAGAGATGGAGATGAAGTATGCACCATCTCCCATAGCAGTTTGTTTCAACAATTAATCACATTTACTTAGAAAAACCTTGTGCTTTATTTCCAGTTTGAATTTATCTGTCTTCATCTTCTGCCTGAATAAGCATATGCTTTTGGTCATGAAGGTAAGCTTGGTGCCGAGTGAAACCAAAGCTTTCTGGTACATTCTTCCTAGCATTTGCAAGCCTAAACTTGCCCAAATTTTAAACTGAGTGACACAACCCATGTTCTGAGACTCTTTTAATAAAAAAGCAGAGGTTCATGGATAAATTGATTTCTCTGATTGTGATTTGGGAAGCTGAGGGCAATCCCAAACCTGTCCACCAATCTGAGTACTAAAGTCATTGCAATGTAATTTTGTCTCCTTCACAGTATATATATAAATGCATGGACTTTATAGGGTGTCTCTCTACTATTATCCATGTCTGTCGGCCTGGTCTGATACTCTAAAGAGTCTACCACCCTACAATTTGATTTGGCTTCCACATGCACCATTGGAATAACTGGTGCATATAACTCAACTGGTATGAAGGAGACTTGGTTCTAGCTCATGAGACCATTTTATGCTGTCAACTATATTCCTGTAAATCTGGAATTACCCTGATGACTTCATTCTGATTTATTATGGTCTAAGGGAAATCAGAATTTGGCATGTAGTTCTTGAGCACTCAGGGCCAGATTTTTATTCAGGGATCTTATACCCTTTGAAAGAATAAGATGGGTAATTAATCATGTTTAAAAATCTGGTCCTCCACAGCTCCTGAAATTCAGTTTTTCACATTCAGCGAAACAGGAACATATTTCCAGGTTTATTCTTGTGTAAATGAGAGCAGAGTTTGGTGCCATGTCTTCAAGACTCAGGGAATAACAACAGATCAGCAAGAAGGAGACATATGCCTCAGAGGTAGCTCTACCGAGGGACATGTGTATTGGGGAGGCACTGAGAGCCGAACACCAAAAGCCCCTAGTTGCTAAGCAGAAAGTTATTATGAAGAAAGGCATGAATGAACATAGAAAATGCATTCTAAATTTGAAATGGGTTCTACAACTACAAAGAACACATTTTATGAATGATTATTTAATAAGATTTTTCTCTCTGTTCCTTGTGCCTTTCTACTAACTAGTATAAAGAGATTTCAAGATGATTGGTGGTACTTTTTCAGATAAACATTTAATTAGCTGGCAATGCATCCTTCTCAAGTAAATGTCTGCAGATGGATTCAAACTTATCCATTGAGGATTGACAGTTAAGTAAGGAATATATTCACCCCCATAAACGGCTTTTAAGTACCTATTGGTATTTAGTTAGTGATATACAACAGCATATGGAGCCTAAATGAAATGCAAGGTGAAATTTGAGTGTACATGTTTAACGCCACTGGATTGACTTAGAAAAGAAGCTATGCCTGTTTACTTGTGTATTCACATATGATATACCTTTTATTTGCATGAGCATCTGTCATTTTTTCTACTACAGCCTCTCTTCCCTCGATGCGTAAGACACAAACACAAAAGGACAGAATTCTGGTTGCACGGGGAAATACACATCTGACCTTTCTAATGTTTGATTTTTTTTTTTTACTTTGCAACTTTGATGCTCTCTTTACTGCATTGCTCTGTATGTGAGCTGCATGAGGTATTTTTGTATACACAAAACACATACTATCATATATTATGCTTTCAATTCTCACTCCTCTAGTTATGCAGAGGAGCTTTAACTTTTGAGAAAAAATAAATCACTGGCACTTAAAAACATCATTGAGGAGACTGGATGGTCACCTAGCTGGGGTCACCTGACCCCAATTGTCTTTTCTACTTAGTGCGGGGTGAGGGGCTGGACCCAATGATCTGGTGGGGTCCCTTCCAGCCCCTAACAATCTATGAATCAATATTTTACAAAGTAGCTTTAGGGCAAACAAGAATCAGGCCCATCAACATCAGTATTATTATCACCAGTTCCCTCCACCATCCAGCCTCTTAGAGGGGCACAGTTACTAATGTGGGTTTAATTAAGAATAAAGCATCCCTAAATGAACAGTGTTAACAACTTCCTCAGTGTTTTTGAAGGGCCCAGCAGTGTTGTTTTGAAAAGGACCCACGCGCTTGTAAAAGAATCCGTTTCCAATTCATGCAGTGCTCTTGTGATATATCCTAACACACCACAGATATTTGGTATTATGCTGTATTTTTTATGCCACAGACTTTCTTCAGTTCCTGCCAGTGCTTATTTGACTTATCAGTTTATCTTTGCATTTTTAATTGACCATATCCATCAAATGGAAAAGACAAATCTGTCAGGGAGCCATTCTTCTGCTTTCTACCATATCTGGTCTTCTAATATATCTGGTCTTTCTCTTTCTACCATATCTAGTCTTCTGGTCTTCTTGAGCAGTAGGACACCCCATGCATTTTTACTATGTTCTCATTCTCTACAACTTAACTAGTCCTTTAATAATAGTAACAACAACATTTTTAATAGTAACAAATAGCTTTCTGAAACTACTTCTAAATCATCAATCTAATTTTCTACCCTTCACCTCTTCTTTCTGGTCATGGCTATTTAAGATTTACCAGCAGATTTTTGGGAGAGCATGTGATTCTACTTGGCCAAGAGACAGAAAGGGTTTTATCTAATGCTATGGTATCTTATGAACTAAGGCTGAGGCAACCCAGGTTATTCAGGATAAGAAATGACAATTGGCATAAACTGGTTGGTATGAAAAAAGGTTGCAATTAGTGCTAAATCTCCCCTCTGCCATTGAGAATTATTGTGTCATTACCTCTGGATTCAAATATCAATTGACTTGCTCTGTCTTTGCACCTGCTTTTCATTGGTTCCTGTCAGTGGAAAACATTTACTATTACAGTTCCATTTGTTTCTTGCTAATTAAGTATAAAACTCAGCTGCTGAAAATCAACCTAAGTCCAGTAACTTCAGTGGAGCTATATTCACAGCAGCTGGAGCTCTAGCCTCCAGAAAGTCCCTTCCAGTACATATATTCACTCAGTTGCTCCCTGTTTTTCTTCTTCTTGAGAATAGTGTGTAGAGACTAGAAGTGATCTAATTACAGAGAAGTAAGATTTACAAGCTTTTCTTTGTTGGCAGAGAGGAGAGGAGATTATAAATCTTATTTTGTGATGTCTATCAATCTCAGTCATATTAGTATAATTCAGCTAAAGACATCCTCTGAATTTTCCCTAGTGCATTAAAATCAGAATTTAAACCCAACTTATCTTTCCTTTTACCCAAACTTGGTACATTAAAATAATGGCTTATTTCTAGGGGGAGAGGGGCTGAGTTTTAAAACAAGAACAATCTGTGAGATATACCTATGGTGCTACAAAGGCTGGTCTATACATACTGGATGGAAAGGTTGCCCCAAGGACATTTTGGGATAGATGAGTTTATTGGTTAAAATATATATTTGACCAAATACTGTCATATTTGTTGTATGGAAATGCTGAGTAGGATGAGGGCTGGTCTGGTGATTAAGGCACTGTAGAAGTGCTCAGGAGCTTTTTATTAAACTCTTGAATTTGTCACAGGTTTTGTACAAAAATTTATAAATCTCTGTACTTTGGTTTCCCATCTGTAAAATGGGTATTAATATTTCCCTTCCTTCTGAAGCAGTAGTGAATGTAATTTGGAAATATTTGTGACCTGCTAAAATACACTGTGCTAGGGGTCTTAAAGAAAGATAGATGATAGCAACAAAATCACTAGTTACTCCAGATTTATAGCAGCATAAGTCAGAGCAGAACTTTGAAATACTACAGGCAATAGAAAATATTTTTTCTTCCCATTCTACTCACCCTGTTTATCCTTTGTCTCTCTGTAGTTCTCATTTTATCCCACCTGCTTTTTTTTTTTCTCCCACTTTCTCACAGCCACTAGTAAGAATGTGAATCAAGTACTATTTGAATATAGGGCAGGTAATTGAGCCCCAGGTGGTTTTGAAAAAAGCAACAATGAATGTAAACCCATTCCTAGACCAGATGAAATCCAATGCTCCTCCGTGTGCAGGAGTGAGCCATTATAATAACACCTTATAATCAGACTAATATTCATATTGGTTGGTAAAAACGCTTTAGTGCAATGACACATTGGGGTAAATTCAGAAATGCTTGTTATTTCCTCAGCCATGCATTGGTTTCCGGCAGTACAAAGTAATTTGCAAGTTTTTTTCCACTGGCTTGGCTTTTACGTCAAGAGGAGAGCTTCGGTAAAATGTTAAGATTTGCAAATTAGTTTTTTTCCCATGTTGGATATCATTTGTATTCTAAGCCAGACAAAATGCATTGATTGTCATTTACATGTATCGTCTTACCTCCCACAAAATGAAGTGTATTGCCTGGCTTTTCAGGAGTAGGCCCCTGAAAGAAAAGAAAGGGACATATGTTTATTCTGGTATCTATGAGTGTTTCTGTTTAAGGCATGAATGAGTTTCAAGTTATCCTCTGATCATACTCCATTTCTCAAGGGTGAAACTGAACCTTGTTATGAAAATTGTTTCAAAGCCTTCTGAAGCACTTAAGACACAGTTTGGCTCAAAGGGGGCACTGCAGGACTCAAGTAGTGTATAGGCTCCTTGCTAGCTTTCTGTATCGGGTGGGATTTCACCTTCCCCTGAAGTTCACAATATAGACCTTATGCTGAGTAGATGTTTTGGGGACCTGAAGAGTCTCTTCCCTTCTGAATGGGAGCTTTTTCTCTTTCAAATGGTTGGGAAGTCAGCTTTCCTGTTCTGTGTGTGTTAGTGTAAACATGGAAGCACGAGGTCCAAAAAATATATTTTTTCAAAGTTTGTGAAGCACAGAATAGAAGACAACAATGTGCCTCTTGAAGTAGGGGACCCTGCCAGTGCCAAATCCTGCTCCCTTTGACTGGAGTGGGATGGATGAAAATAAAAATCTCAGCTCCCTGTAACTATACCATTGCAAGTGTCAAATGGAAATGTATGTTTTCCCTTTTCTCCACCTTTCTGCTCTTACTTCTCCGTGGGACAGGAAGCACAGTGGCAAAAAACACCCACACAAGAAAGGTTCTTCACTCTGTGTTCTTATCTTTTTAGCAGAAAGTACTGATAATGCACAAGGAAATGTACTCCAGTCCGCAGTCTTTGCCTGTGTTCCCATGTGTGCATTTCCCCCCCCCATCAACACACAGACACACCCTTAAATATGTGCTTATTTGGGTAGGGGTTATAACTAGAGCTGTGCTTTATCTTAGACTAGAACACTATTCATTTCCAGGGCAAATCTCCTGCATGCTACTTCCATTTATTCAATGGTTCCTATAATTGATGTGGTTTACCAGAGGAAGAACTCTAGAGCATCTCAACATACAGAGCCACGAGCAGTGTCACAGACAAACACAGACAAGTGCAGAAACCATGAGGACACAGAAATGTGGGTGCAGGTTTGCAGCATGGACTGTCATTTCCAGGCTGCTCAAATTTGGGTGCCGATCATTCGTGCTAGCTGCCCAGTGCAGACATCACCCTTGAGACTATACCAGGTCCAGTTTATAAGACTCAAGACTAAAGGGATTACATAGCTTGAAAGCATCCAAAATTTCTGACAGTGACTCGTCATTCATGATAAACTGGAAAACCGAAATACTCATTTCTAGCTGAGGCTGCTCCTAGCTGAGGCATAGCACAAACGGTAGATGTTAGTGCCACACAGGTAGAAATCTATCTTGTTTCTTATGTAGTTCATGTTATGTAATGTCTGATTAACAGTCTGCATCTTCACAGCATCCCTGAAAAACATAGGGTAAGTCATCCTTATTTTACAGCGGGAGAGCTGAGACTGCATAGATAGATTCTTTTGGTAAAGATTGTACAGACTCCCTATCTTTTGGGCTAGGATTTAAGTGTCAATCTTCTAAACACCAGGCCATGTAAAAGTTGTTGAATTTGGTCACATGAAAAAGGAAACCTTAGATCTGCAGTTATATTCTGCAAAATGAGATGGGTCCACTCCTGCCTATAAGGGAGTGCTTTTCAAAGTGATTGAGACCTAAGGAGACATAAGCATTAGTGTGAAATATTCACCTTTCAAACTTTCCTCTGAGATGGAGGTTAGGGAAAGGAATTCTAGCATCTCATTGCCTGCCATGCAGTCAGGGTGATTTGAAGGAAATTAAAATGTACTAATGTATCACATTTCCTCCTGGGAAGTCTTCAAATAAATGAAAATAGCAGATACTAATGCATTTTATTTCAGCATCAATTGAGTAGACTTCCCAATAAAACTTTAGTGTTTGCTTCTAAACATTGTTCTTGTTGCTGTTATTTTCCTTTTCCATAGCAAGAAGGATTCAGTTTAATGCTATAATTTGAAATGTAAAGAGTTACCCTCTAGGAGCAAAAAGAGATTAAATTGTACAGTACAAGCTTGGGGAAAATCTCATTATAAATGAATTTCAGCCTGTCTGTAACAGCTCTGGGTGTGGATGATGAATGATCTCAATCATTACTCAGCAAGCAGGATAATTTGAGTTTGCTTCATTAGAGAAAATGATAATCAGGTGTCATTGAAAGCCATCTTTTTAATGCTTCTCAAAAATCTTCTCAAATTAAATCAATCTGGTGCCTCATCTGTTGTCTAATCAAAGTCATCTTAATAAATGTCTCTTGCACTCCCCTTTCCTTGTGAGAGAACCTGCAAAGGTCATATATCCCCTGACTGGGAAGAAATAATACCCATAAGAATTTAGCAATCATGCAGCACAAAACAGTGAGGTATGCAGATTATTGTTACGATAGATACTGCCACATGCCCTAGTAAAATATGCATTCAGAAAAGGGAAACATACTTTTATATGTCTTTAGAAAGCTTGCATGCAAGGTCAAACTCAAGGCTCTTGTAAAAAGGTGTCACTCCACTGACTTCAGTGTACCATAGTTGTGCTTGCTCTGAAGTCTACCTCAACCCTTTTGCGGGGGGTTCAACCAGAATCTGAAACACCAAAAGATATTCCCTACCAGGTCCAGCTCTTATGTTGTCACAAACCATTCAGCCCAGGTCGTGAAACCTAAATGGTTTGAATACAGTGTTTGCACAAACATTCAGATATGCATGTGTATTTGCTGGTTTTTACTCAGTATAAAGTCAAATTTCTGGCTACACTGAAGTCAGCATGAAGTCTGTGGGATTTTCAGGCAAGCCAGACTTTTATGGCTGTTGAAATTCCTTACTTTAAGTATCAGAAACAAGGATATAGGCTAATGCTCCTGAGAACTGAAGGTCTGTTTTCACAAATGTGTTGACATGTGTGATTTTTCTTATAGAAGCCATCTAAAAACACTCAGAAAACAATGTCCCATGGAAAAAATCATTGGGGCAGCATCATTAGGTCTGAGGTCCTGAGAGCCTGAGCATCTGCCCCTCTGATTCACTTTAGCCAAATTTGTGCCCACTCAATTTATCTGGAAATTAAGGGGCAAACTCTAGCAGTAATAAGGTTAATGGACGTTTTACCATTCATTGTAAGGAGACTGGGATTTCATTCTGATTCAAGCAATCATGAAAACAGCAGTTGTCCCCTATATTTCTGTTCTTTACAGATACAAGAATGTTAAGACAGTCAAATTATTTCTGAACTTAAAGAAAGTTAAGAAAGGTAAACTTCATAAAAGCCTATAATAAGCTATTTATTTAATTTGTAATCCTATTATATTTGTTACACCGTAGGCTGCGAAGTGCCGGTCATAGTTGCATCATAACAGTGCTTTTTTTTGTTCAACCACAGATTGCAAAAAGACTTCAATATTTAAAATGGTTATTCTTGTTTTATAGCTAGGGAAACTAAAGCAGAGACAGCTTAAATAAGTGGTCCCAAATCACACGGGTATTTGGAGGCAGAGCTGAGAATGAATGATATTCTCAGTCCTCGTGCTGTATCTGATAAGAGGTATCATTAATAATTTCGGAGTAAATACCAATACATGACTTTAGTGGGGGTGAAAGGGAACAGACTGACCGCCTTGGACTGTGAAGGACTCTATGTATATACAGAAGAGTTACAGTATACATTGCAGCAGCATGGTCTTCCCATGCTGAGCCCTATGATGCCTCCATTCTGTTTGGCAGGGTTTTGTTCTAGATAAAAAGAAAATGGCATGTTTTCCATGAGCAGAGGGAGGTAGATAGCGGTGTTAGTTTGCTTACAGGAAAAAGGCAGGGTAGATTTTCACCTTATACACTAAATTTCTCTCTCCTTCTTATACACTGCTGTGCACATGTCCTTCCACAGCATCTGATGAAGTGAGCTTCAGCCCAGGAAAGCTTGTGCTATACATACATACATGCATGCATGCATATTTACATATTTATATCTACCTACTTTGGCTAGCCTATAAGGTGCAGATCTACTTGGCCTTCTACTTCACTTCAGATTAACACAACAAAAGGTCATTTCTAAATGCAACTCTGTCTTCTGCCTCATTTTCCATGACCGCCCAGTGTTTTCGCTCTTTCTCTCTCTGTCTCTTTCAAGATTGCCCACCAGGGGGTGCTAATTAATGCAATTTGGGACATCTTTGTGTAGAAAAAGAAAAAGTGATTTTTTGTTCGTGGCTGACCCAGGCTCGATTCCGGCTGATAACGTTATTTTAGAATTTTAAACAAAGCAAGTTTGAAAACAAACTAGATCATTTAATGTAAGTATTGCACATGCACCTATAATCATGCACATCACTACTGTACCAGGCCTGGAGAGCTTTATTAAAGGGTGTTGTCAGGCTGAAAAGACAAGCATTTCGAAACCCTCTGAAACTGAGAGTGATCAACCAACTGTGAGTCAGGCAACAAGGTATCGCTCTGGTTATTGATAGAGTATAGTCTAGGGTGGCTCTCAACAAATAGTTGCCTAATTTACCATATTTGCTGAAACATTTTAGTAGAATGGTTTAACTGAAAGTAGGAGCTCCACTATAATTAGTGTATATTTCTGGCCCAACAGTTTTCCCTGAGCTCTTGGCTATAACAGCACTGGAAGAGGTGGGGAGGCAGGAGATTTTTGTAACCGAAACCAAAAAAAAAAAGGATGAATCCTCTCTAATGAACTCATTCACTTTTATGAAAAACAAGACCTTATCTGAAAGCTGTATAGGTGCTACATTTCCAGTTGATCTGTTTTTCTGGACGATGAAGAAGCGAGTCGACTATTTCCAGACACGATTCCAAGGATTCTGTGCTTCCTGAACAGGAAGTTTTTATAAGCCGCTTTTCTGAAGAAGTGGGTGTTACGCAATTTTGATGTGCTCTAAAATGCACCGAGATGAATGTTATTTAATAACATTTGTACTGGATTTAGATGAGTTGGGATTGTTAGGGATTTTTCGTTGTTTATGTTGTGTAATCCATGATTTGAGAGCTCCTCCTCTAGTATTTATTGAATTTCTCCCTGTATAATCCTGAGTCAAGTGTGTGTCCAAACTAAATGAGTGGGAATTCATCAATGAGGTGGTTTTGCAACTGAAAAAAACTTGAGACAAAAAATCTAAATATCCCATCAGTCTGATGATACAAGATTCTGCCCCCTTCCTGAGGGGTAAGTTCACTTAAGGGTAGCTGGGGAGTCTGCATTTTCTCATAGGAGTAAACCCAAAGAGCTAACTATGCATCTCTCATGACGAGACCTTCCAATTAACACCTGCAAGGTGGAGGTACCATATGCAGTAGACCAATACTGTATGCAGACCAGAAAACACCCAACCTGAGAAACAAATATAGCTATCAAAGAAGTTTCTGACACCTCTCACACTGACTGCTTGAGCACGAAGGAAGGTGCGTGTTACAAATGCACACTGCATCCCACTGAAGAACTCATAAAGTGTCATCATTCATTATCTGGACCTGAAGAGGTAGTTCCTCAAGGACAGAGACTGAAGGAAATGCAAGGAAATGCAACAGGATTGTGGACTTTTCAGGTCATGGAAAGCAAGACCAGGAAATAATGTTCTTTACTTCCAAATTCCCCTTGCAAATAAAAATGATTTAATAAATCACTACATCACACACTTGGATGACCTGTTTTTTCCTTCTCCGAACCTATTTGCAAAATTGTTGTAGTGAGTTCCTTTATGAAATGAATCATAGAATCACAGAATCAATGAGTCGGGAGGCACCTACACAGATCATCGAGTCCGACCCCTGCCATGGGCAGGAAGGAGCACTGGGGGTGGCAGGGGTCATAAGACCCCAGCCAGGTGCCCATCCAGTCTCCTCTTGAAGATCTCCAGGGAAGGTGAGAGCACCACCTCTCTGGGAAGCCTAGTCCAGGCTCTGGCCACCCTTACTGTGAAGTAGTTCTTCCTAATATCTAACCTAAACCTATCCTCCCTCAGCTTGTGGCCATTGTTCCTGGTGACTGCAAGGGGGGCCCTGATGAAAAGACTTTCCCCGAGTCCCTGCTGCTGGCCCCGATAAGGTTGTCGGCAGCCACAAGATCCCCCCTGAGTCTCCTCTTGCGGAGACTGAAGAGATTCAGGTCCCTCAGCCTCTCCTCATAGGCTGGCCACGGAGGCCCTCAACCATACGAGTGGCCTCCTCTGGACCCTCTCCAGGTTCTCCACGTCCCTCCCGAAGTGTGGCGCCCAGAACTGGACGCAGTACTCCAGCTGCGGCCTGACCAGCTGAGGTTCAGGGACGCAGAGGGGGCATTGAAGATTGAAGATCCTTAATTCTTCAATATTATCATTCCGCTGCATTTAGGGTAACAGCATTTATCCTGTTGGAGAGCTAATTTAGTGTTAAATTTAGTATTAATAAGAACTAATGAAATCTGCTTTGTGTAAAATATCTGCACTAATTCAGTAATTAACTGGTCCATTATTTGAAGGCTCTGCTTTAATGTACCACTATCTGATTATTATAATAAAATGCCTGCATCTCATTCTGATACATGAATTCAAGAATACATTCATGTTTTATGTTGGTGTAACAACACTGATTTCAATTAAGTGGCTCCTCAATCACCTTGGTATAATGGAGAGACAAATCAGGCCTCACAGGTATCTTTTCTCACAAATGTGTAGGTAATTTTTCTCCCTCTCTCATGCACACATTTACACACATACTAGAATTAATAAATCAAGAAAAGCAATTTGCTGAAGGGCAGTGTTTTTCAGGTCAACTTTCTTTTATGTACCAAGATCTTAAGCTGTTTTTTCCCCCCCAAAATATATTCTGTCTAAAAGTCATATTAATGGGTCCACCAGAGCTTGGATTTACTATACAACTCTTAAGACTATTTCAATTAATGGCAAAATGTTCACTGACTTCAACAGAGCCAGGATTTTGTCCACCGTTGTTAATTTACTCAACCAAGAAAGATGACCACTTGCTGTTTCCCTTGCAAAAAATGCATTGGCTCCTCATTCTTCCCAGCTCAGAGCTGTCCTCTTATTTTCAAAAGCTTACACAGTCTTGCCTTTAGCCTGCCTCACATTCACTGCTCCCTATCATCATTTTGAACTGAACTCCTGTTCTTCCCCACAGCCTTGGCACCGTGACTTCAAGCACATTCCCTTCTGCCACTCTTGCTAGCTTACAATGCCCTCTCTGCGTCCCTGAACCTCAGCAGACTTTCCCTTTCCTTTCAAACACAGTCTGAAGAAAATATCTGTTCTCCACCTTCAGTTTCTTACCAGGTCTTTTTCTCTTTCACTGATTTTGAAGTTTGAATGCTTTCAAGAATTGACCATAAAGTGCTTTTGCTCCTCTATTTTTTCCTGTAAATCACCATTTCATATAAATATTTGGTGTCATATGCACTGAGGTGCTGTGCACCGTAGCAATCAATTAACTACCATGGGAAGATAGGAATTGCTGGGCTGGATCAGTCTCATCATCTGTCTACTTCTGTATCCTGTTCCTTCTAGTGAGCAGTTCCAGAGTCTTCAGCAAGAAGTTCAAGAAACTCTGAAGTAGTTAGTAATCTTATATCCTGCCCCCATAAGAGTTTTAGTCTTGTCCCTGATGCCCAGTTGTTGACTTAGAGCCCAGAGCATGAACTGTTTCTGTCTTTCTTGTATAGAATTAATGGTGCATAAAAAATTAGTTTGGTACCTAGAGGAAAAATATTTCCATTCCAGCTTTTTTCTATCTCCCTCATTTCCCACCCCTTCTCTACCTAATTCATATGATTTTAGGAGAAAAGAGACTTTTTTTTTTTTTGATTACAAGAAACTTTCTTTTGACAGCAGAAGGAAAAAGAAACCAAGGAGAAAAGGTGGAAATTGCTTACCGTCTTCTGAACAATTAAGATCATGATGGTTGCTAGGGCAAACACGAGGCAGACAGAGAGGAAAGCAGTGGTGAAATAGAAATATGATTTGTCAGTGGCCATGGGCCTCCTTGAAACAGAGTCTTCAGTCATCTTTATGGCTGCTTCATGAGAGTCATTCACCTGGAAAAATGTTTGCTCTTGTGGTGAGCACATTCTTATATAGTCTTCAGTGTAACAATCTGTATCTCCCCTTGATCGCATTCAAACTTGTAGCCCATCTTGGTTCCTAGCAGGATTTTCCCCCTTCATCCTGGCTCATGTGATCTGGAAAAAAAGCTTCATCATTCGCCGTACGAAGAAAAATGGACCTGGGGGCGTGAGGCAGGACGCAGCTGCGAAGAGGGGAAGACGCTTCATATTCTTGATCAGGGATTTCACGACGGCAATCTCGCATGCTGCATCGGAGGTTTCTGATGTCAGAAGATGAACAGTAACCAGGACCATTTCCCCCCTCCCCTTCCACCGTCTTTCTCTGAAACTGAGTACAATGCAAATTATGTTTCACTTTAAGCTCAACTGCATCGACGGTTTGGTACAGTATATCACACTAGCTAGTGTCTTCCTGTTTCATAGTGCAATTCCTTCTCAGTCTTAGTAGAGTACTGTGGTCTGGAGGTATTGTCAAAGTATGAATGTATGTTTGTGGGTCTGATGAACATTAATTCATACAGACAATATCTGGAGACAGTGTATAGGATTTTCATGGTGTCTTAATGACTTAGAAGCAGAATCCCCACTATATGTCAGAGGAACATGCATACCGAAGAAGAGATGATTGCAAATATTTGTTTGAAAAGATTATTCTGTCAAAAATGCATTTTTTTTCAAAACCAAAGTGTTTTACAGAAGTATATTGGCCTGGCTACTAAGGTACAAGTTGGAGTTTTGACAGTCAGAGTGAGAGCAGCTTCAGCAGAATAGCTAGTAGTGAGGGGTTTCAGATATACACAGGGAATGTGGAAGGCTCAAATTCAAGTCCATTCCTTGCTTAAACTGGATCAGAAGCTTGAACCTGTGCCTCCCATGTGAATGCCCTAACAAGGATCCCACCAGCTGCTCTGCAGTAGGGATCTAACTTGTGTTCTTCTCTTCTCTCCTTTGTATTTTTCACCAACATATTTCTGGTGGTTTCAGTTCTGTTCCAATTTAGAGTGAAAAAAAAATGCCAGCACCATACAAAAAACTGCCAATACCACACAATTTTGGTTTCTGGCTAGCGCCTTTTTTATGTGTGTAAATCATGTGGGCAGTCTTGAAAGTGCAACCAGTAGACACAATTCTGCTTTGGATGTGCATCTGTATGTGCCCACTGACACTATCTGGATTGCGTGACTACAGTTACTAGAAGTGGGATTTTTCTCAGTTATTCTGAGAGAAGCAGAATATTCAACGTCTCGTTCACTCTACTGTGGATGAACAGTCCCTGACATTTTTTGTACTTGTATCTCACATCAGCTAATCCCTCCCTTTAACTTTTGGGGATGAAAACATTACCATGTTCATTACCAACCCTCACTGGAAAGTAGACAGTAAAGAGAATCAAGGCTGAAAAGACCTTGTAATGGCCTAAAAGCAGATATTGTTGTACAACATCTGCTCCTGGTGGACCATAGAGAAGTTAGTAGGATGAGTATATACAGAACAAGGATTGGTTTGTGATTAATGCTCAGTCCCCAGCCTACATGTCAACTAATGTCCACATTGGACATTGGTCAGATAATGTACCATGTAATCTGGCCTGGGGGACTCCCCACAGATCTTGCCATGGCCCTGAGCACTAAGTCAGGCATGCAGGATGGTCCCATGCCATTCATCCAGCCTTCAGGGCCAAAACTGTGAGCACCGGTGCACCAGACTAAGACTAAGAGGAATAAGGCTTCATTACTTTGAGCTGAGATAAGTCATGCAATCAATCAGTAACACAGATCAACTGTACAATGGTGATGCTAGTGCTGTTCTGCACTTGTTTCCATTGATACTGCATGGCATTTGCATTGTTTAGGTATAACTATCCTGATACTTATGCAACAAATGGTGTTAATAAATAAAGGAATTTAGGTACTATGTTGGTGATGGCTGTAAAAGCAGAGAGTTTAATGAAATTCAGTGGGAATATCTTGGGGCATTTCAGCTGTAGTGCAAATAGAAGCAACTCGCACTGAATTTGGTTCATCACCTGAACTAAGGTGGAAAATGGATATAAACAACACCTTAGGGCAGCATTAGACAACATTATTTGGACAACTAGTTCTATCCAAAATGTTTTCATCAGTTGTCAAATAAAATAAATCTTCCTCCATGAAATGGCCCTTTATATCATGAAATAGAAGAGTTCTACAGATTCTCATGGTTACTCATTCTCACAGATGTTGTTATATGAATGAGTGCAAGCCACCAGTTAAGAAGCACAAATAGAACAATGTGGACATAGAAGCAGCTTGCATCTTCTTTCATGTGGAAAAATGCAACCTGGTATTATTCCAATAAACTTGGAGGATGTCCTTAGAGGAGGTTTTATCCTTGAATAATTACTTTTTTGTACTGTAGGAAATGAATTACTGTAGAACTAATATCTGTTTAATCTAAATCATTCTCTTAAGTTAGTTAGCAGCTGGCCAGTAGACAATACCCATTAGCACCCAAGAAATTGAGGTGAGCTTATGAGGAAAGTGTTACGTCATAAAATATTTCAAGGAGCTGAGAGAGAACAGATATTGGCTTTAGTGGCCTGTAAACATTGGCCTGACATTTAAAACAGAATCAAGCATATGTCTGTGGTGTTTTATCGTTTTCTGGATCTCAGTTGTGCCTACCTCTGAACCCATCCCTGACCATCTCTTTGATCATGGGCTTTCATTCAGAGCTGAAGTCGGCTGTGATGCTTATAGCTCAAGTCAGCTTGATGCCAAAGTTTGAATCCATTCTTGCATTCTATGATCATAGAGGCTAAATGCCAGGGTTTAAGCCTCTCTTTGCATTGGCTCTTTAATATATGGAATAGAGTGTGCTCTGCAGCATCTACAATACTTTTTTTCTTTGCCTTTTGAAAAAGGACAAGACAGGAGAAAACAAGTGAACCGCAAAACCAGCAGTGATAATTATTTCTTTGTAGTTTGCAAATGACTCTTACAGGGAAGAAAAAAAGTCCTGCCCCAGCTCCATCTTAACTTCACTGAAACAGTTTTAAATAGAAAGGGGGGAAAAAAGCAGATCTGCCTATTTATACTTGCCTTTGCATTGATGCGGGTGAGAACCGAGGGTCTTCAATGACACTAAGGAGGCATTGAAGACCAGTTCAGCAAAGATGGACACTAAGCTCCCACTGAAATCAGAGAGAATGAGGCATGTAAGTAACTTTGATGGGTTGTTTCACCCCTTTTTCCCACAAAGGAATCCATGTGTAATTGATATCCTCATTGTCTATTGTGCTTATGGCCTGTAGCTCTGCTGCCAGAATCTAGCCCCTAAATTGCTACAAGCTAGTTTGCGTAATAGCAGATGCACGGAGATATATGTTTGCTTATTCTAAAGGTTTCTACAATGTAAATGAAAATGGCTTCAAGGTATGAGACCCGCTCCTCTCCATGCAAAACTACTCAGCTATTCCCTGCAACAGATGATGCGTACCTCTGTCCCACACACGCTCACATTTGTGCTTACCAGGCTTTAGAAAACGGAAATGCAAAATCAGTAAATTGAGGTTATTGCAAATGTTATTAATGTTCAAGGGATGAATCACACATTTTAAATTTCCTACAATGAATCATTCTCTCACATTTTACATTAATATATATTGTATTCCATATCTCAGTCTTGCTGGGCTATGCAAGGCTTTCAGTACTCTGTGGGACACAAATGCCTCTTTACGGATCTTGTTACTGAGTGTGAATTATCACGCCACTCAAAAAGGGGGCTACGGAGCACTACTGACATAAAAAATAGGTTCTCAATTTGGGGATCGAACCCAACAGCAACCAGCTCACCCTTCCATATGGACAAATAGCAGGGTACCACTCCAGCTTGACTGGAGCAGGGTCCCAGAGGTGGTGATGGTATGGAAGAGAGCATGTCAGATACAGAAAGCCTGAATATAAAACATGTTGAAAACAATTTTCAAAGCCACCTTAAGTAACTTTGGATCTTAAGTCCTATTCATATCTTGCTGTTCCAGTTGACAGAAAGCTGAGCTGATTTACATGCCTAGCTGTACCTGCTTGGCAAACTTACTCTCCCTGAAGTGATGCTTTCAAACAGGCTGTGCTGTTCCATGAGTGCTGCCCCTTGGAAACAGAGTAGCCGTGCCCATACAGTGCAGCAGGTGGGCTAATTTGCGACCGGGCAAGCTAATTATACTTTGACTCAGTTATGTGAAATAAGCTGTCTAACGTGCCATGCCAGCGTAACTACATGGCTTCTGGTTTGGTATTACAGTATGCTCTTAGGGACTGCAATTTTACCATATAGACATGGATAAATACTCCTCTAACAAAAAACAAATCAGTGGCTGATTTTGTCATGTGATCTGGACCCAGTGGGAGCAGTAGATTAAGTTAATGACACTCCTGAATATAATCCCTTCTGTACTATTGCTAAAATATTTTAGGCTGTTGCTAGATATCACCTTCCTAAAAAGAAGAATATTATCTGTTTCCCACCCGAGGCCTCCCTTTTAACAGTATATGGGAAGATACCCAGGACAGAAATGTTTTTCCCCCCTCATTTAAAAAAACAAACAATCTAAGCAAACAAAACTACTGAATAAAAATAGACAACGGAGAGGGAGGAAATAAGAGAAAGAAGAAAGGCTAAATCAGCAATTGTGCAGTATTATATACCTAGGAAACAGTGCTCTGTTCTTGCTCTGCAGCTGTCCCCTTTGTTCAAAGGAAATACATCAGTCAGCCTTACAAGGCAGTAGTAAGGCAGGTATATTAAATTAGCTGAAAATTGCCTGTACGGGGAAAATCTGTTTGTACAACAGGAGTGATGTGCATCATCCATTCTTCTCAAAGTGCATAGAGAGACCAGGGGTATGAAGGCAGAAAATAAAACACAATAATAAGCCAGTACAAATGAAACAAGTTATAAAAGGTGCAGTAACTTGCAAACTTTGTCAAACAATGCATTCCCTCTGTAGGAATTTCCATCTGTCATGGACAGAAACAGTTCTTTTCACATACAGTCTTCTCTGAAGAAGGGATATCTGGGTGTTTGGGTATTTTGACAACTTTCACTATTTTATGGAAGGCTATATTGGGTCTAATTTCATAAAAATGGACATTTTCTTTTTTATTCTATTCAGCATTCACATTAATGATGTGGAGAATGAGTTGGAGAGGCTACAGCAGAAAATATGAAGATGAGAGGAAAGAGAAGGGTAAATTTTAAATTACAGGATTATCCGGAGGTAAAGTCTTATTTGTTTATTTGGTCTGTATGCTGCCACTCCCAGAAAAGGATTGTCAGATGTGGTGAGTGTTGAAGTAGCACATTCATTTTTTGGAAGTCCAGTCTGAGATATCGGCGAGGAGGCTGTTTTTGAGAACCCAGGTGCTTAGCGCTACCTAAACATCAGACCATTTCTGAGGGTCTCAGGTTATATAACCAAAGGCTGAGCCTACCAATGCATCTACATCTCTTAAAATGTTAGCCTGAGAAAAGCAGTGAAATGGTTTCAAGGCATCAAAGCAAGGATAAAAAGAGAGCCAACAATAGGCTGGCTCAGAAAATAAGGAATCATTTAAGGCCAATCGCACCTTGTCATGCATCCACAGATGCATCTTGAGCAGGTCCAAGGAGGTGATCCTCCCCCTCTATGCGGCACTGGTCAGGCTGCAGCTGGAGTACTGCGTCCAGTTCTGGGCACCGCACTTCAGGAGGGATGTGGACAGCATGGAGAGGGTCCAGAGGAGGCCACTCGCATGATCAGGGGGCAGCAGGGCAGGCCCTATGAGGAGAGGCTACGGGACCTGAACCTGTTCAGCCTCCACAAGGGAAGGCTGAGGGGGGATCTAGTGGCCTGTTACAAACTAGTCAGAGGGGATCAGCAGGCACTGGGGGAGTCACTGTTCCCACGAGCACCGCCAGGAGTGACCAGGAACAATGGTCACAAGCTGGCAGAGGGTAGGTTTAGGCTAGATATCAGGAGGCGCTACTTCACGGTCCGGGCGGCTAGGGTCTGGAACCAACTTCCAAGAGAAGTGGTGCTGGCTTCTACCCTGGGGGTGTTTAAGAGGAGGTTAGATATACATCTTGCTGGGGTCATTTGACCCCAGTAATCTTTCCTGCCGTGGCAGGGGGTCGGACTAGATGATCTGCTCAGGTCCCTTCCGACCCTAGAAACTATGAAACGAAGGCACAAAAAGGCTAGACCCAATATCAACTGTTATTTGGACAGACTCCAAATAACAAGGCTGGGTGTTGGATGAGACTGAGGGAGCTCCTAATCCCCTGTTGAATGAGAGGAGTTCATACTGATATCACCAAAGTTTTGTTTGTGCAAGGTTTGCATATTAAAAGAGAGTTGGCTGAGACCAGGCATCACACAAAAGCATCTTGAGATCATAATGATTGATGGAGTAATTGGTTTTAAGGACAGAAGGAACCATTAAACCATCCACTCTGACAACGTGAGTGCTGTTAAAAAATGGCAAATGCATTATTATCTGCAAAACCCATTTCCACAAAAATATTTCCCAGAGAAACAGCTTAGTTGTATATGGAAAAGGCTTAAGTAGACAGTGGAAGATCCATGAGTAACTGAAATACATTGAAATAGATAATGTTCATGCTTCAGAACATAATCTAACCACTGTGGCCCAGATCCTCTACATTACTTCAACTGTGAAACATTTAAGTCATAGGTGCCAGGCAGGGTAGAGGAATACTCAGCCCTGAGTTAGGCACTCAGGTTTCCTATACAATGCAATGGAAGATTTAAGCACCTAAGCAAAGAATGCTCAGAAATCAGTCGAGCAGGGAGCCACCCTAACTGGTGAAAGTCTGTCCCAAACTTAGACTGGTCATTGGGCTAGCACAGTCACTGCAGCCAATATATACAAGGGAATGATATCGATACCATTATGTCCACCCTTAGAAACCAAGCTTGATGACCAGGTACCCCTCTTTCAGCTTGTCTGACTGGGGATTGACCAACAGTACTAGTTCAGAGTGCGGGTTCAATTCATATTTTTGAGTCCATAATGAAACCAGTAGATGTAACCAGTCTACCTTCTGTTAACCTAAATTATCTTTAGAGGTAAATGCAGAGGAAAGAGCAGTGGCTAGGCAGTTCAGCTTTACCCTTTTTTGTGATGAACACCTCTGTTTACTTGGGATCCAGTGTTGGGTACCTTCTACTGCAGCTAAATGATATATGAGCCTAATAGATAAATGATAAGGAGATAAAAACTTGATTCACCCCAAATTATCCAAAAACATCAGGGTTAAACACTCAGCTAGTCTCACTAGTCTGCCTGATCCAGAACAGCAATTTCAGCCCCAGACGCCAGGGAAGTGCAGTATCCACCAATGTATTGGGTCTTCTGCGCATACCCTTTCCCACTGCAGTTGCTCTAATTTGCAAAATAATTTATGGGTGTAGGGAGTTTGAGCCTCTGTCTCCCAGAGAGAGCTCTAATCACTGGGTAGAGTCATCAGTACCAGCAAGGTCAATGGAACAGCTCCAGGAGAATTTATCTGGGTTGTGAACAACAGGGATTTGAACCTGGGATGTGGGCAGAGCAGGAATTAGAATCTGCATCTCTTATATTCCACCAGGTACTCCAATACAACCATCCCACGTGCTGAACCTGGTTTCAGATCCATGCCCTGCCATCAAGGTATGTGACAGAAATTGGGAGAAATCTGCTTCAAGGCTTCCATGGCTTTAGTTTGAGCTATGGCTTTGAGCTGTGTCAGCATTTAAGCAGCCTGAAAGATAGCATAGGTGCATGTCTTCATGGTGTAAGGTGTAGAGCACTGTCACGCAAAGCTAGCTCTGAACAAGCAACTTCTCAGAAGGACCAATTAGCCCAAGTGAAGCACAGTGCTGACACGGCTGTATTGTTTCCAGCACCCAACCTTGTTTGTTCAAAACTAGATCAGGTCTTTCTAAGCTGTACTGCATTGCACCATGTAGACAAACCCTGAGACACCTTGGGAAGAAACTTAGAAACTGAAGGAATGTAAATGGAAGCCCTAAATGGTGGGTTTAGATGCCTTATGACTTTTGAAATTGTGCATGTACCTGCTTGGTGCAATGAAGAAACATCTCCACATGCAGCTTATTTCCTAATATTATGAGTTTCCTTGCACCGCCTTATGGTGTTTGCCACTATATGTGATGGGATTCAAGACTAGAGAGACCAGTGGCTTGATCTAGTTTGGAAATGTATAATTTGCTATGTTCCCTGTACAAGAGATTTGGATTGAAAGTCTTCTGTTAAGGAACAATGAATGGTTTGGATGCCATAAAGATAGAAGAAAAACAAAGAAACAGGCATGGAACAAAACCATCCCAGGTTAAACTTCCCTAAGACAAGTGAGTTTTATCAGAGATGGATCTGGCTGTACTAGTGCATCCAAATAAGAATCATGGGCCACTAGAGAGAATTACATTCCACTGTTGAACACTAATACATTTCCAAGTGTCTTTTAAGAAGGTGAAAAATGTACAATATTTCTGGGAGTGTATTAAACATAGCTGAGAAATAATGCAAGAACCAAGGAAAAATCAAAGTCACATCTAACACGAAATGCAGACTATGCATCGAGAGAGGAAAAGGAACAGCATAAATTTGTATTTATAATTCTGGCAAGCAGGAATATTTCCATAGTTCACCCTTAGACAGTGATAAAAGTTAATAAATCTTCTCTCAGGAAGAAGACATTTTAGCCTGTCACAGTTTTTTTCACTATGATCCACGGGAGGAAAGGATCTACAAAATAGCAGCGTTGTCCTAGCTAAGATTCTTATCTGACCTTCATCAATGTAGCATCTGATCGCCTCATAACCCTTGATGCAGTTATCTTTACAAAGCCCCTGTGAGATAAGCAATGTCATCATCCCCATTTTTAAGAGGGAGAAACAAGGCACACAAATCTGTGGTAGAGCAGGGAACTGAACATATCTCCTAAGATAGTCCCCTAACCATTACACTCTCTCAGGTTTTGTATATTCTCCATTTTGGGTCTTCTAAAATGCATGGAGGGAAGGGGTTCATCTCATCGATGGTCTTGTACCATCAAAGCTCCTGATTTGCTATTGATTATGATGGACACAGGAACAGACCCAGAGGGAATTTGGGGTATGTGCAACATTCAGATCTGGGTGTGAACCTGGAATACTTGCAACCTGTGTTTTTGTTTCAGTTTCCCCCTTCCTCCCCCACCCAATTAAAATTGCAATAAAAAAAGAAATAATAATTCCTCCTTGGGATAAGACAGTCATTTGAATGCCATTGTCTTGGTCCCTGAATAGAACTACTCAGAATTCAATATTTATCTAATTTACAATTCCAGGTGAGTATTTTCATACTCCATATTCAACGGTGTTTGGCATTAGCTTTATTGTGCTCCTATTGAAAGCAATGCTACATCTCCTTATTCACTTCAGTGAGAAGGATTTTCAGAAGGGACTTTATGACTTAAGAACACAGGTTCCACTGAAATTTGATAAGACTTGAACCCTTATGTCAGTTAGGTACCTTTGAAAGTCATACTTGTTAGAAGCAGTTAGATTAGTATGAACCAGAGAATATATAATATATGATTCATCCTTGAGATATTATATCTATACATATATAGAGATATATATTATGTATATGTATATATAATGATTTGCAGGATAAGCATAAGATGATAGATAGAAAGATATCTCTATTATATTTTTATCCTGCAAATAATATTCTTTCTTGGTCTCTGTTGGATAAGTGACAGACATAATACCTACTCTTGAATTGATCCACTAACACTTTTTCACTTGAACAGCTACTCTAAAAATACCCAAAGCTTTTTATCAAAGCTGTTTTCTGTATCCACAAGAAGCAGATATCCAACATGGGTCCTATCCAGCCTTAGCTCCCTGAGTTATTTTTAATTCTGTGCGTCTGTCTTTGATGCCAAACACTGGGCCCAAAGGTTTTTACTTTACCATTTGTATCCAGATCATTTCTACTTCAGCATTTTCCTGAATTAATGTAACTTAGAGGTGTCAATTTCATTGTTTTTAGGATTTACTGAAAATGTATTTTCTTTGGGTCTTTGATCTTTCCCCAGTTCTGTTCTAAGTTAGATACCTTGCTGCAAATATTCATGTAGTTGCATAAGACCTTTTTTCTTTCCTGGGCGTAGAACAGGTTTGAGGGACACTTCTGACAGAATAACAAGTTCTTGTTCAGGTTCCTAGAAGTGTTGGATGCAAGGACACAAGATGAATACAGAGCAGAATCAAGGAGAATGGTACTCTCCTGAGCTGCATCTATTCCACACAGGAAATGTATTTTTATCAGCATCGCTTACTATCACTTTTTTCTTCAGTGTTTTAGTGCATGCCAGCCCAACAGCTCATTATCCAGATAATTAGAAAACAACAGAAGGGATTCTCCATCATTCTAACCTCAGTTTTGCATCTGAAGGTACTATATGGAAAACTTCAGCATAGCAACAAATGCTGAGTTCACAACACCAGGGCACCACAGTCAACAAATAGCTCATATCAAACAGACTCCATAATACAGCAATTCGTAAAGTTTTTAGAAAAGAACAGTTCAACGACTAGGCAGGTAGCAAAGTGCAGAATAGCTAAAAGTTGTATCAAATTTAATTTGCAAAACTTGCCTGCGGTTTCATGCAAACCTTTTTCCTTCTCTTAGACTATGTGGGTTCATGCCCCCTGAATTTCACTCTCAGTTTCAGGTATGAATGAATTCAAAATCTCTAAGTAAAATTCAACTCAAACTACCTAGTTTTAACTAGGTTCAGTACAAGCCCAAGTGAAACCACAGAATTGCTCATGGTTTCCAGACCAAACCATACTTTTCACCTAGTTTGGGGTTTCAGTATGAAACACAAATCCCAAAAGCAAATTGAATTGCCATGCATTCGTTTTTGGCTTCTTGTAATAAAACAGATGAAACTTTATCCTTCTGTTAAGGGCCAACTTAAAAACATCCTTCTGTAAAGGGGCTGTACTACGCATAATTTAAACCATCCACATATAACTTAGGGGAGAACTAAGTGGTTCATAAGGCTTGAATTGAAAGTTTCAAAAATGGGAAAAAAATGTGGACACAAAAAATGGATTTGAAATGAAGCAGAAAAAAAGCGTGGTCTTTTTCAACCTCACAGCTGCCTGTGACACCATATGGTATCAAGGCCTCAAATATAAACTGTACTGTATGATGCCTGACTGCAAGCTATGCGCTTTTGTCATGGACGTGGTCTCCAGCAGATCCTTCAAACTCATTACCAGCCAAGGAAAAAGAAGCAGAGTATGAACTCTGAAGAATGGAGTCCCCCAAGGGTCAGTGCTAGCACTGATGCTTTGCAATGTTTATAACTCAAACTTCCCACATACAACATCTAAGCAATGCATGTACGGTGATATCATCTCCATAGTAGCCCAAGGAATAGACATGACAGAACTGGAAAAATGCTGATATGGAAATCATGGCTGGCTATCTCCACAAGTGGTGCTTAAAACTGAGCATCAATTGTGGTAGCCAGAACCAGAGGGATTAAATAAAAAAATATGCTTTTGGAAGCACCTGGTAATTGTCTTAAGTAGCTAAGATTACCTAATGCAAAGCTTGTAAGTTTGTAACCTGCAAGTGGAATCTGTCTGTCACAATTTAACCAAAGTGTTGAATCTAACTGTTTGCACTGATCATGGGAACCATTGAGCCCCCAAAATAAACCTAGCTACAAGATTAGCTGATCTAACAGGTTTTTTAAAGGTCAAGCCATAACAGATCTGAATACCTAATATAATCAGCACATTCCAAGGAATCCAGGAATAAAAAACTAAAGAATTGATCTTAGGCAGGTAATGCTAATTTCAAACCTCAAAGTAATGTGGTGTAATTTGCTTATTGGGTGACCCGAGTTTGGGTGGTAACTTTTCATGATAATTTCTAACACCTTTTGATCCCATAGGGTAACAGCTATAGGGCAAGATTATGAGTGGCTCTAAAGCCAATAGATTAGCATAAGATAAGGTATAAAGAAGCATGTATATCAGGTGACCAGCATGAAGGATGGGACAGAAGGACCATTGCTGTACCACGCCTGGACCCTGGACTCCCAGTGTGAGTGAGGACTGGATCCTGACCAAGGGACCTTCTTGGTGACCCCTTGGACAGTGCTGACTGGGGACACCTGAGTTCACTGGAACAACTTGGTGTGCACCTGGCTTAGAGGGACTGCCGATAAGTTGCCAACCCCATGTGGGAACTCTTTGTCATTCTATCTGTTGTTATCGTTCACTATTAGCTCTTTATTACTGTACTATCTGCTTGCCATATTAACCTTTCTGTTAACTGTTGTATGCTAAGCTACAAGTAAATTTGTCTTTACTTCACTCCTGACTCACCTTCTCGATCCTGAACCCAGCAGCCTCATGACTGATATACTCACAGCGCCTAGCCGGCCTGTGACAATCAATAAATTGGTGTGTTGACTCTTCCATCTGGACAATCATCAAATCACAAGCATATTGAATGTCAGAGTAGGCAATCTCATCCTCTCCTGTGAGCATAACCCAATCTACCAAGGAGTCACATTAGACAATTCCATCACCTATGAACATTACATTCAGAAAGGTCAGAAGTAAAGTCTCTGCTTTGGTAGCTGCCTTAAGATGTTTAGCCAGTATGACCCAACTTCAAAGTGGTGAGAACCACCACACTTGCAATGGTATATGCCTCAGCAGGATACTGTGCTCCCGTATGGTGTCACCCTAAAAAGCTTAACACTGTAATTAACAGTGCATTGAGACTCAAAACAGGCTGCACAACTTACATACATACACACATATGTACTCCCTGTGCTCTCAAGCAGTAGATCAACTGATATAAGAAGACAGACCTTAACATCATTATTAGCAATACAGACAAGAGATGAGGAAAATCACCTGCTCCATCAACTGTTAACTGAAGACCCAAACAGATAGAGGCTTAAGAGGTTAAAAAGTCATAAACTATTTGTTCTTGAAGCCCACAAGCTCCTGGAAGATATTGGGGATGCTGAACCAAACCTTTGTGCAGAAATGGAGCAGGCCACTTGCTGGGAAAGTTCAGACCTATTCCTACGCATTTTATATACCAAATGATTCCCCCACTGGGCATGATCTTGAAAAAGAAGTGTGGGCCAAGCTGAACAGATTGAGATCTAAATACAGACACTTCAAAACAATTCTTCATAGAAGCATAGAAAATGAAGGTTGCAAAGGACCTCGGGAGCAGTCCAGCTGCCTGCTCAAAGCACAGGACCATCCCCAACTAGATCATTCCAGCCAGGGCTTTGTCAAGCCAGGTCTTAAAAACCTCCAAGGATGGAGATTCCACCACCTCTCTAGGTAACTCATTTCAGTGCTTCACCATCCTCCTAGTGAGAGAGTTTTACTAATATCCGACCTAAACTTCCCTTGCTGTAACTTGACCAGTTTTTCTTGTTCTGTCATCTACCACCACTGAGAACAGTCTAGCTTCATCCTCTGTGCAACCATCTTTCAGGTAGTTAAAGGCTTTTATCAAATCCCCTCTCAATCTTCTCTTCTGCCAACTAAATAAACCCAGTTCCCTCAGCCTCTCCTTACAAGTCATGTCCCCCAGCCCCCTAACCATTTTCATTGACCTCTGCTGGACTCTCTCCAATTTGTTCACATCCTTTCTGTAGTGGGGGACCCAAAACTGGACACAGTACTCCAGGTGTGGCCTCATCAGTACAAAATAGAGGGGAATAATTACTTCCCTTGATCTATGGGCAATGCTCCTACTAATGCAGCCCAGTATGCCCTTAGCCTTCTTGGCAACAAGGGCATGCTGTTGGCTCACATTCAAATTATTGTCACCTGTAACCCTCAGGTCTTTTCACAAGATGCACTTCTTGAACAACCCCCTGTGTGAATGCAATGTCCACCAAACATCACAGCACTTAATCAAAAGCTGCAATCTTTAGAAATGCCCAGATAGGATAGATACACATTAAGCGATAATACCATACAGTTGCTCATAGATTTGACAATTGATATCTGATACCATAGGAAAAAAGAAAGAAGAGGTTTTGAATACTCCCTGTAGTGTTGAACTCAATACTGGACCTCAGCACTGGCTGATTTACACCATCAGAGCCTTGAAAACATGCCCCAAAGGGGAAATCAAAGATTCTCTCTCTTGCAAAATATTTCCATGGTTGGTATAAAGCTGGAAAAGCTGTCCTCCCTTTGGCATAGGGAATAGCTCAAGGTAATCACTTAAAAAATAGAGACAAAGGGAAAGAGCTCTGACTCAACATCACTGAGATCTACTTCTTCCTCTTGGAACTATTTGCCGTGTCTGCAGCCATACATGTTGATCTTAGCCCAGGCTCTACAGTCACCCATGGACTTACCAATGACTTCCCTATTTATTGGAAGACAGTCATCATCATATTGAGGGACTGCCACCACCACCAAGCTGAAGGGCATCAACTGGTAGAAGAGACTCTGCAGGTTTTCATGCTGGTCTTATCCCTGTATGCCTTTCATAATGCATTTTCCTAAGTCCTTCTTCTTGGAGGCATTATACCTCTGAAAAATCTTGAAAATGCTCTAAGTTATTCAGAGACCATTTCAACCTCCAGATGGTCCAAGAGGGGAAGAATGGATGGGTGGCCCTGAGTCATGTAAGCAAGTACAACTACAGGTTGAGCGTAACATGTTCAAGATAGGTCCATAATTGTTTATAATCATGTTCAAACCTCAGACTAGTGAAAATAAAAATTAAATACGTGGGACATATTTAAGGCTCCTGGAAAAAGAAGGATTAAAAAAATAAAAATATAGATAATTTCACATAAATTTGAACAAATGTAATGGTGAAATACAAACTGAGGTTGGAGTAACTGCATTTGGGTAACTACAGTATTTCTGAAAGAAAAACAGAACGTACTGAGTTTTCTGTGTTTTTATATACATCAATAGCTTCGGCTGAGTTCACTGGGGTTTATTTGATTGAATGCTCCTGAATCCAGTTATCTGTTGCTAAAGTAGAGAATATGTTTTAGAACACATCTAGTTTTCATTTAAAAAACCTCACTGATAATGAATTTGCCATTTCCCTTGATTAGCTGTTCCAATGATTAATTATCCTCGCTGTAGAGAATGTACGTGCATTTCCAATTTGTGTTTTTCTAACTACAGCTTCCACCCATCAAATCTTGTTAGGCTTTTGCCTGATAAATTAAAAGGTCTACAAATGTCAGCAATCTTCTCTATACATAGGTTCATATGTAGCACAGTTATATTCTCTCTGCAATTTCTATTTAATAAGCTAAACAGATTGAGGTTCTTGCGTTTCCCATTGTAAAGTGTGTTTTCTAGATTTTGAATCATGTTTTCACTTTTTGTCACTGTAATTAAAAGTGTAAGCCATTAGCAGAACCTTTTACAGAAAAAAAAAAAACCCAACAAAACACAACTGAAGACTAGAAATGACAAATTTCTGGTTTAAGATAATGCTTTGAAAATAAATCACCAGCAAGTCAAAAGCATGGGTCACTCACAAAACCCTAGCCATATCCCAGGTACCTTTTGCCAATGGCACTTTAGTTAGCTAGTTTGACAACACATCCTAGCTCTTTCTGTGTTTTCATCTGTTCAGCAGAGAAAGTGGTCTGTATATAAGAGTCAGACTGAAACTTAGGAGACCCGTGATCATTTCCTGACTTGGCCACAGACTGCCTGTCACTCAACCTTGTGTGTCTCGGTTATCCCATTGGCATGCCAATGGTAACGATATATTCTCTAGTCTCCTACTCTTTTTCTTTTGCTTTAGTGGGTAAAGAGGAACTGTTTCTTATTAAGTGACTGCATACCACATTGCTTAGCCTAGCAAGGCCCTGGTGATGATTGGACCATTAGGTGCTATTATATATAACCCATCACATTTCATTGTACCTCTCCAGTCACTTCGTAAAGGAGTTGAATCTCATTATTGCCATTTAAGAAATGGAGAAACTGAGGCACGGGGTAGGGGAATGACTTGCCAAAGGCCCTTATTCAGCTGGAGGCAGAACTGCGAAGAATTGCCAAGTCTCTTGAGCCCCCATACAATGTTCTAGCCACTAAGCCCCACTGCCTTTCAATGAAATTGTGGGGTTTGTATTTTTTTATTTCCAGCTGTTTATGGGACCTGTAACCAAATATAATCACCAGCAGAAATTTCCGAAGCCTGCCAAGGCAGAGCCCGGCTCTCCAGCGTTGCTTGTCTTCTGTGAGAAGTTTCATCTTCAGAAGCAGCCAGGCTGGGTGAGGAAATGAGGAAAAGGAGTGCGGCAAAGACACTGAGAAAGAGGAGGTGGAGGTGTGGGTTGTGAGAGAAGATGAAACAGGTCTGACATAGCAAAGGAAACTTCAAGTTTGGAATTTAAAAAAGTCAACTCAACATTTCTGTGGCAGCAGATAAACATCTATCTGTTTTATATTACTGGGAAGCATCCTTTTCAGACTATAAATAGACAGCAGATATTACCTCATGTTATTTCCTCTGGGGTTTTTTGGACTGTATGTGTGTGGGTGGTAAACAGTTTGCAAAGAAGTTGTTGTTGTTGTTGTTGTTGGTTGTCCACACGAATCATGGCAATGGGTCCCACGGTCCTGATGTGCTCGGCACTACATGGCAGCCGAGCAAAATGTCCCGAAGGCCTTCCGACAGGAAGGACAGCATAGCTGAGTGCCACGCGGTCTGAAGAGGTGATAGTAAAGCCTATCAAATGAAAAGCTAGTCCCAGCTTCAAAGATCTCATTGCCCGAAGACAGACAAACAGACATAGGAAGTGGATATAAATGGCACTGGCATCTGTGACCAAAGAAGCTGATTTAGAAGTATGAAATTTCATTCAAAATGTATCATCTTTCCTACAGTAGCATGTAGTGGCTCACGCTGAGTCACCGTGGTGCTAGATACTGTACGAACACACAGCAGAGCACGGCCCTCCCACCTCAAAGAATGTAAAAAGGTCAGAGGTGAAATAGGCAGAAAAAAAATGCCCCGTTAAAGGGCACGCAGTTGTCTTAACACACCGCTTCTCTCCTGTAGCATAAAGTAGGTCTCCTGAGTCCAGTCCAATGCACGGTTACAGCTGTTTGGAAATGTTGTGGCAGCACATAGTTATTTTTAATGGAACGTGATTAATATAGCAAATGTAAAAGGTTTGGAGGAACTGTGTTGAATCCAGTGTTCCCAAAAGGTCAAAACTTTCCATTTTTGATATTTTTTGGAATGGAATGGTCTTTTTCCTTCTTTTTGAAATGCCTTTTCACTTAGGCATTTCTTTGATTTATGTATTATGAAAACTAAAACAGGAGAATAGACAGTCACCTTGCTGGGGTCACCTGACCCCCAGTTATCTTTCCTGCTTGGTGCAGGGGGCTGAACCGAGTGATCTTCTGAGGTCCTTTCCAGACTTACAATCTATGCATCTAGGGACTAAGTTTAAACATGTCAAAATGAAAATTAGATAACATATTAGGGTGGCATCTATTTTATCAAAATGAAGAGTTCTGCTAGATCCAGGCTGACATTTTTTAAAAGTGAGCTACTTACTTTGTGAGAAATGTCTACGTTCACAGCTGTCACTGTTGTGTTTTGTGACAACTAAACGTTAAAATGCAGAATTTCCCCACAAAATGAAAATCTGGTTCCTATGCAGGTGTGTAGATGACCATTAGACTCCCAGTTATTTATAACTGGGTCTACATTTTCATTTTGAAATGCAAGGAAAACGTCCCTTAATCTCTGCCCCTCTAAATTGTATGGCAATACATTTGTTATATAAATCAAAAGCAGTAGAAGGACTTGTTAGCACCTATACATTTACTGTGGAGACACCCTAGATGGCTGCAGCCCACATGGCATGGTTTCTACAAACCTACAGTGGAATAAATTCCGATAATCATCTCTAGGCACAACAAGCTAGATTCTATGAAGTGCTACAGGACTGCAATTGGATGACTTTTTTTTTCAGCGAATTGTGTATTTGCTGGAAAATGTACTTTTAGGTTTGCCAAATCTATTTATGAATTTGGGTCAAATTAACTGACTAATTCTGGAAAAACAAATATGACAAAAAGTTTTGGATGCATTGAGACAGTTCATTTTGAAAATATGAATAGTGTCAGAAAACATGAAACAGTTGGTTACACAGCTCCAAACTACTTGATTTAATATTGCTGAAACTTTTGGTTTTCAGATGGTTAAGATAAAAATGAAAGAAGCTAAGGGTTAGGTTTGCAAAATTGCTTGAGAAGAAGGAAGATCAGTGATTAAAGTACTTGCCTGAGTAAATATGCTTAGATTCAGTTCCCTTCGCTGCCTGATTCAGAGTAGGGTTTTGAGCAAAGACCTTCCACCTCTCAAGAGAGCACTGTAAACACTGGATGCAGTGGCATCCTCAAGTCCTTTTTCTGTCTACAGAACTATTTCAGTAACCCATCTCATGTAGAGTGACAGCAAGAGGAGGCAGTGAAAGCACTGTACAGCAAAATAACCTATAATATGGTAGGGAGTTTTCTTTTGGGGTCATCTGTATTGGTCTGGGGCTATATGATAGACAGAGTCCTTTGGTTTGAATTGATATCTTTCAGAAAACAAAACCATTACCATCCCTGGATCTTACACCTGCACATCAAAGCATGCAACATACTTCATCCAATGCACAAAATGCTCAGATGGTAGGTACGTGGGAGAGACAAACCAGTACCTGCAATCACGGATGAATGCACACAGGAAATCCATCTAAGACAGAAACCCACAATTGCCTGTAGGGGCACATTTCTTCCAAAATGACCAGTCTCTGCCAGATCTCTCAGTCCTTGCCCTCAAAGGAATGTTACACAACTCCTTCAAAAGACATGCTCCTGAACTCAACTTCATCACCACTCCAGACATGAAAAATCACGAACTGAACAGAGACATGAGATATCAGCTTGAACTGAAATACTCTATCATACAACGTGGTAGGATATTCTCTGTAACATTTTCTGTAACATTGGAAATTAAAATCTGCCTGAAAATGTGGGTTTTGAACTTAATTTAGTTGAGTGTCTCAACTACTAGACTGTTGGGTAAGCTTTTATTACCAGTAATAAAAGCCAAGGAAAAGAAGGGCTAAACTCACAAAGCTCACGCCAACAAATGGATTTTTTTAGCATTGCAAATATATGTATTAATACACATACAGATATATTGTGACAGTAAAAAAATCACTTGTATTAAATGAAAGTATTTGCTTTTGGGTACTGGTTATAAAAGCCAAGGAAAAGAAGGGCTAAACTCACAAAGCTTACCCAACAGTCTAGTAGTTGAAACACTCAACTAAATTAAGTTCAAAACCCATATTTGCAGGCAGATATTAATTTTCTTTATTTGCCAAACTGAAAAAAGTGATTATTCACCCAGCCCTAATGATAATCTTCAGCTTGCAGTTATCCTTGCTTCTCATCTCATTGAAATACCATCCATGTCAAAGGTACTGATGCAAACCACCAAATTCAATGGGTCTAAGAGCCTGCAATGGATGAGTTCAGCAGTCACAATGATGTCCAAGCAGGGTAATGGTGTTTTGTCCATCTTCCTTGTGAGCAAGTACTTATGCTTCGGAGTGAATTTTTTTTTGATATTTTCAGTAAACTAAAAAGTTAAAAATAATTATTTCAGTTTGACTTGAGACAAAGCATAACATTTTGATTTTGAGCCTTGTTAAATAAAACTGAGAGGTGTGTTGCAACAAAGCTATTTTGCACAGCAACAACCAAAAAAAAGTAATTTTCTCTGGAAAATATTCAAATCAAACATACTGACTTTTTCAGAATTGCTTTGCTTTTTAAGACATTTGGTGAAACCAACTCTAATTTTGAAGCACTGTTATCCTGCTTGTCAAAAAAAATGGCTTTGAATGAAAAATTTACAACTGGTTGTCTGAAATAATGTTCCTTGGAATGAAGCCAACAACATGGGTAAATGTGGCTGATAACAGTATTTTATAGGCATTGTAACACAAGGAAACATTGAAACGGAAACACAAGGAAGAATGTGACAATGATTTCTGAAAGCCTATCAAAGTCTGTCCCAAGCATTCAGTAAAAGATATCACCCCCCAAAAATCTTGCCTCTCACAGTAGAATGAGATTATTTTTACTTGACATGGAAGAAGGAAGATATACTTGTACATAAGGTGCTGAGAACTCCAGCATCTGCCTGTATCTTTGGAGATGTAAAAGATTCATTAATTAGATACAGGATCTTTTTTTTATTTGATACATATAACTCCAGTTTACAGAAGATAGTTTTGTGAGGAATAGATCTACTCCTATAAAAATATCTCCAAATGATAAAGATGGTTAAAATATTGAGGGAAGGGAAGAAGTAACTGGTAGGAAAAGCAAGTATAACTGATTCAAGTTAAAGATAACTACTCAAGATTGCAACTCAAGGCTACCAACTCCTAAACAGATGTTGGGAGAATATAATTAAGTGAATGACAAGAAGCTAAAGAGAACTGAGATCCCCTACATTTAACATCTCTTTGCTTCAGAAAGTCTCTGGATGGAGTTTGAGAACTGATAAGGGAATTCCTAGACCAAAGCCTATGAAAGGGGCTCAGACATGTTAACACCTGATAAACAATTTTGCCAGAATAAATGCACATATATCAGGAGAGTGTAGCAGGCCCATGAGACACTTAATGCATAAGGATGGAGTGTAGGAAGGAACAGAAAACCAGAAAGACCTATGTTAAAGAACAAAGGAAATAAAGGAAATTGTGAAGGAGGCACTAGTCCTAAAGCATGGCAACGCTGCAGAGCAGCTGTGATGATTCAGAAGAAAGAGCAGCACAGATGCAAAACAAGCAGTCCAGGGCATTTTATCAGATCCTTCACAGACACTGCAAGGGGAGGTGCTTCAGTAGAAAAGTAACTCCTGACTGTGCTCCCTGGAAAGGAACTGTTAGAAGCATTGAATAAGACTGTGGGATTGGAAATAACCTCAAGCATCATCTAATCCAAGGCTGTCCAACTTCCAAGTGGCTGGGGGTGACATGCCCTTATGTACTGTACCAATGGAGGCTCCGCATCTCCCGGACCACACTCCTCTACTCACCCCCTGCTCACTGTGCATTTACAACTCCCACCATGACTTCAACACACGCCAAGCCCCCCCCCCGACCCCACCCACCCTTGGGTGCATTGTGCAGGCACCCCCATGCTGCATTATGCACCTGAAAGCCCCCCCACACCTCCCAGGCTCTCCCCTTGACTCTCTTTGCATTGTCCTGCTCCCTTATGTGGGAAATGGCAGTGGAAGGAGGGCGACTCTAGGTGCTGTTATAGCCAGAGCTATCGGGGGCTGCAATTTAACCCCTTGGGCAGCCCTAATCTAATTCAACCTCCTGAACAAATGCAATATGCGCTGTTCTTATACTATTGCAGGCAAATGGCTATGTAGCCTCTTCATGAAACCCTCCAAGGAAGGAGATTTTACCACTTCCTTAGCAGCGTGGATCAGTCTTTTGAATTCAATCATTAGTTCATCTCTATCACTTCATCTTTGGGCATAAAGTGGATGGTCAATTAAACGCCATGCCATTTGAAAGCACCAGGAAGAAATCACTTCTGAGTGCAACCATGCAATTACAACATTTTATGTGAGACAACAGCTTTATGAGGTGAGGATACTATACTGCCTAAAAAAGAGAAAAAAAGGAATGGTTCTGGGGGATAGGAGATTATTCTCTGTCACTTATAGTGATTTTGTATCTCTGTTGGGAACTCCAGGCCATTCAAAAACAAACAAACAAAAAAGAAACCCCCATGAGCATGGGGCGCTACAGGCTGTAGAAGGACTCCTATTTCAGGCTGAAAGAATGAGTTGCATGAGAGGTTCCTACCTCCTGTTAGGTAAGGGATGTTCTGTGTACAGAAGGTAGGATTTTGCCCAAAGAGGACAGGATAGTAATTACAGCAGATATTGGACCTGTTATCATGAAATACGTACAGGCCAGACCGGGCATCTCCAAGGTTGGGAGGATTGAGACTACTACTGCCAAGAGGAAGCAGTGGGTGGTGATGGTTGGAGACTCCCTTCTGCAGGAGATGGAGGCATCCATCTGCCAGCCTGACCTGTAATCTCGGGAGGTGGGCTGCTTGGCCAGAGTCCAGATCTCAGACATCGCAAAAGGATTACCAGACTCTTCTGACCCTCTGTGTGAAATGGCACTGTTTCGTTTCGATTTCCATGTCAACATTTCAATGGAACAGGGTTTTGTCTCAAGTTTCATTTTATTTTGAAGCACTGTTCCGTTTTGTTTCATCTAAACTGTTTTGCTGTTTCAACGTTTTGCCCATAGGCTATAATAGGGAAACACATAACTGCCTATAACTTTATCATTTCTTGGAAGATTTGGATGAAAACAGCAGCAGTGTTGGCCCCTTCTGAGAGTATGAAGCCTGCCAAGTTTCAAGGAGATAGGTGCAGGGGTTTCTGGACCTCAAGCTGCTGACAAGCAAATCTTGTGATGTGTGTGTGTGTGTGTGTGTGTGTGTGTGTGTGTGTGTGTGTGTGTGTGTGTGTGTGTGTGTGTGTGTGTGTGTGTGTGTGTTAAGGCACATATATTTTCCTGTCCCTCCCTGCGGGCACTGGGATTGGAAGGGATCTCAGGGAAGGATCACACTCACTGGCTAGCTACACAGTCAATATGAGAGCAGACCTCCCCCCACTCCCCTTTCCCTCTCCTTAGTTTCTCTTCAGTTGCAAGCAAGCCCAGCTTCGAAACTCAAAACACATTGAAACTTCTGAAATATTTTGGCTGCCCTTGTTTTGTTTTGAGGCTGTTTAGAAGCCTTTTGTTTTGTTTTGATTTCACTGTTTCGTGCTCAGAATGAGTCGAAACAGTGTCAAAATGAAACACCCAGCAAAATTTCACACAGCCCTACTGACTATCCCAAGCTGCTCATCCATGTGGGCACCCATGATACTGCCAGGGGGGAACCTGAGCAGATCAGAAGTGACTACAGGGCGCTGGTGGCTATATATTCACAAACTGTAGGCCTTTGCACCTCAGTAAATGCTTGCAGAAAACACACATCAAAACGTTGTTAAGAGACAAGGTGTAGCAACTTGCATATAAGTTAGAAGGAAAGACAGAGGTGGCAGATAGGAGGAGCTGGTCTTTGTTCACATGAGCAGAATGCTAAGTTACAGCACCCTTGTGAATACTTCCCTCACAGAGGCTGCTTATTTTTAAAAATATAAATCACTGTTATGTTATGATCCAGCACACAATACAGCAAAAGCTGTGTTAACTGTCACTTCATTAGCCAGAAAACTCTATCAGCTGGAATCCGAGGGATGCAGCAAAAGTGAAACCGGAAGTGCCACATCTGGGGGACTTCCTGTTTTGCTGCTGTGAGCTGAGTTTTTCTTTGCTACTTCTTCAGCCCACGGCAAAGCAGCCTGCGCAGGGCCCCCCTCCCTGTCCCCCAGCACACTGGCACCAGGGAGTGCACCGGACGGTGCACATTTGATTAACCAGCATCCCCTATTCCCACGGGATGCTAGATAACAGAGCTTTTACTGTGTATGGAATACTAAGCGGTTTTTGTCTTGGTTTGAGATTTCTATCTCTAGTTTTATCCAACAGCAGGAAGTCCCAAGGCAGGCAATGCTTTAAAAATATGTAGCAGGCTTAAGTTTCAGATCTTGGGTTGAATCCCAGGCGTGAGATCCTGCTTTTTGATTGGTGGAGCCCATCCACCAATCAGGAGGCAGCAAGAGAAATGACATCACACCCCTTTCCTGAGGGAAGGTGGGAGAAGAACTCCCCTGGACCTGATTGAAGACTGCAAACTGTCAGGTCTGGAAGACTTCAGGGGTGGAGCCCTGGAGCATATAAAAGGAGCTGCGTGCCCAGCAGAGGGGTAGATGTATCAGGGACAGATAAGAGCGCGGCTTAGAAGAGCTGCTCAGCAGGAGCCCAGGAAGAGCCTCTGAAGACTTCTATCAGCAGGGAGCATGGCACAGCTCCAGCTGTTAGGCTCTCAGTGCACAGCACGGTGTCCAGACCCTGGGAGCTGCATGAGGTGGCTCAGGTCTGCAACCTCTGGCCGGTGCATGGAGCAGGATCTTTAGAGCCCCTGGGGCAGCTCAGGTCCTCAACTCCCAGAACTAGGCTGGGAGCTTGGTGCAGGAGATGTTGCATGGCTAGTGAGAGACCCTGGGAGCCACTTGAGGTGGCTCGGGTCTACAGCTGCTGTTACAGGGCACAGATGATGCTGCCGAGAGGGTCTGGGAACAGACCGAGCCCTGGTACTGCACAAGGCTGTCTAGGCCTCCAACCCCAAGCACAAGGCGAAGTGCCCACTACACACAGCGGTGCATGTGGCCCTAAGACAGGACGGCGGCAGCAGAGTCAAGCAGCAGGAAAAGCTGGCGGGGAATGGAGCTTGACCTGGAGGAGAAGAGGCAACTCTTCGGGACGGTGGAGTAGTAAGTTACCCTAGAAGGAGGGTCCTCACAGGGGAGGGATCCCCCGAAGGTTGAGAAGAGGCACCACATGGGCTGCTCCTGGGTGATAGCGAGGGAGCTTAGGAGTCTTTGGGGTCTTCCTCTCCTTTTCTTTCCCACACTTCCTTTCCTGTAGTGGTACCTTGGGAGTGGGGCCCTGGAGGGGACCCAAGGTAGTCTAAGGACTGCTGATTATGTTTTTGGATCGTGTCTTACAGTTTATATGAATAATCTGAAGTAATAGTCTGTATATGAATAGAGTTTAAAGGTTGCCCAATCAATATCCTTTGGTCTGGTTTATTCTATTGTTCATCTGTATTTTAAATGATAACTGGGTGTGTGTATAGCTCTGTGTGTGTGTGTGTATGTATATATATGTGTGTGTGTGTGTATATGTATAATATAGGGTTAATTGTTTTGTAAATTTGTACATAGATTATATATATATATGTACATATATATGTGTGTATATGTATAATATAGGGTTAATTGTTTTGTAAATTTGTACATAGATTTTTATATATATATATATATGTCCTTACCCTTTATTGGTTTTGTTGTAATAACAAATCTGTATATAGTTAAGTAATTGATTGATTGGACCTGACTCTATAGGGGATGGAAGTGGCCAGTGGGCTGTTGTGTTCCTCCACAGCCCGCTGCCCTGCCAATAATTCCCTCAGTTGGAGAGGGAAGTGCAAACCCATATACACCCGGGCTACAAATACTTTGCTTTCCCAAAGGTTAACAGTTTTGTTTTCAGTTTGAGGGTTGGGCAAAGTTTCAGGTCAGTTCTTATTTTGAGCTAAGCCCATTTCCCTATCCCTAGCCTAGGCAGATATAGTCAGTATACGTGTCACAAGAGTTGACAGGTTTCTAGTGTGGTTTTGTTAGGTTTCCTGAGAATCAGGGGACAGTAGTTGTTTTGTACTTTTACAAAAACCCACAAATGTACTAAAGTGCCATGAAGACCTAATAAACAGGTAGGTGTTGTGAAAGGTTAGAAAGGGGAGAAGTTTTGTAGCACTAACATGATAAATTGTACTTCTGGCCTATCTCTATGTTGCTGAAGCTCTCTGTCTCACCAAAGCTGCTTTGAAGTTGTTTGTTGATACATAGAGCATGCAGTACTGAAGGATCTCAATATATTGAGTAGGCAGCTGGTTATGAAGCTGCAACAAAAAATGTGGTTAGTTTTTACTAGCACCTGTGGCAAATTCCTCTCAGAGGTCCTCCCACAGCCAATATATATTGCACAAGACACTGATAAAAGGAAAGGAGGAGGGAGATTGTGTCAGATATTCCCCTGGGGCTGGCTGCTTTATATTTTAAAAAAGGCTTTAGATTTATTTTTCACAGGGGACAGAAAATCATAAGGAAACTATTACACTATCTTATGAGATTGAAAGCCCACAGCTTGGAGTACAGGGTTCATTTTAGTCCCCGTGGTTCAATCGAGACAGGGCAGAGATTGAAAAATGTTAGAGCAAAGGGATGAATATGTAGGGGCAATCTCACAGTTAAAGTAACAGGGCTAGGAGTTGGGACAAGAGGTTGATGCTTTCTGGAAGAGGTCTATGTGCCCTGTGGCAGTTCAAACATTGATAAAACATAGGTAGGTATAATACCGATCTTGGAGAATGTGTCAGGCTTAATATACTGCTGTTTGTAAAAGTGTTGGAGATACTCCAGTGGAAAGTGTTATAAAAGGAATGTCTATATGAGAAGAGATAGCAAAGACTGGGAATACTTTAAGCAGGAGACATGATTTTTATCAGCAGCTTTTGGAAGGGTGTAGTGAGAGTTCAGCAGCCCCTTCTTCATACTCTTTCCCATGCCATGTAACCCCATGAGTTTCCAGCTAAGTCCCTGCTACTGGTAATCGCTCATTAAATATTGTTTCTGTTATTTTTAATACCTCTGTGTTGCAGCCATGCCAGCTATACTGGCTACAATACTCAGGATTACCTTATAGGCAGGAGAGGGAACCAGAGAGACTAAGATATTAGGTTACCTTTTCCATCTTCTTTCTTATTTCCTCTACACATCTTCTTTGTCCCACCCATAGCATTGCACAGTTAGGGACAGATCCTGTTTAACCCTCATGTGCTGAAGTGGTGGGTCTGTAGCTGCATAACTGTTTTTTGGTATTTAGGCGTAGTTTGAGACATGGCATTGCCCATGCTAGCCTATGGAGCATGCTCAGTATACTGTGCTCCAGCCAGGAAGCTGCCCAATGGACATGGAACATCCAGACATTTTTGTAAGAACACACAAGCACCAAAATTTTAGTCAGAGAGAGACCACCACTACCACGTTAGATGCCAGAAAAGGATCCTGTCGCCTTTTAGTCCAGTAGCCCAGTAATTAGTGCACTTGCCCAGTTTCTATAGCCCCTTCACCCAGAGGGAATCTAAACCTGCAGTTTCTGCTTTCTAGCACAGCACTCTAAGCACCAGGCCACAATCTAGGTGGTGCTGATGCTCTTTTCCAGACATTTTCTTGAAGTTGAGTAGCCAAAAGTGAGAGAGGTGAGATCAGGAGGTAGATGCCTTAAACTAGAGAGGATGTGGTTCAGTGAGATGGTGGTTGCCCTAAAGAGGGTTTTGGTTCTAGCCTAGGTTCCTGCTTCCAGTAGAACAGAGGTTTTTCTGTTTTATCCTGTGAATGCTAAATGTAAGGGGTAGTGGGCCAGCTTTAAGAGGAGGCCCCTGGATAATGCTGAGTTTGTGTCTGGTGTGTATAGAACAGTTTGCTGCAAAGCAAGAGCTGTGGGCCTGGGTTTCCTAGTCTCTCAGTGAGTGCTAAATACAAGGCTATTGGGCTGAAAGATGGGAGGACTCTCTTCTTCAGTCTGTATAGTGTGATTCTGTTTTTCCCTCCCACATTCTGCACAGGCACCCAAAAACTGCAGTTATAGGGCTACTTAGGAATAGATAAATAAAATGTGTCCCTTACTCTGTTTTTTTTTTTTTTTTTTTAAATATCATCCCTGACATTTTATCAGCCATTGGCCGTCAGCTAACTGTATTTTTAATCTCATTTTCTTGAAGAGTAGACATTTCTGAGCTAATGCTCCCATCTGAGTCTGCAAATTGGGCTGGAAAGCTGACAAGAGCATGGTCTCTTGTCACATTTCTGGTAAGCCTCTCGTGCCCACCTAAAGGGTAAAGACCATGAAAACAATGCAGCATTCTTTGCATCTGTCCAGAACTTGTTTCGGGAAAGAAGAACAAATCTCAATTCAGACAGAGAGCCTATTTTTCTTCTCACTTAAGATACTATAAATCAGGATTAGCTCCTTTTCTCCTATTGACTTCAAGTAGAACCTTTTCTGAAGTTCAGGCTGTAGTGGATCCTAACTAAGAAGGGATAGATCTGTTCCTTTTGGTTTGGAATCAGAGATGTCAGGCAGGTTCTAGTTTGGGTTTCTAACGACCCTAGACAAACTTCCTTTAAACCGTCCAACTGGAGCAGAATCAGAAACTCCATGAAGAAGACCAGGGACTTTTTTCTGTCCCTACTGCTTCTGTGATAATAGGTGGCCATGGAAACACTGAACATAAGTTGGCAGCTGTAGTAACTGTGTACACACACACACAAACACACACACACACACACAACTGTGTACACACACACACACACGCACACACTGCTGATGCAGTAACTTTGGATGAGAGACTCTCCTTGCCAGTTAAGTCCACTCTGTGGCTCAACCACAAGCTGGCAAACAACTGAATCGATGAGACGGGTGTGCTAACTCACATGGTTGTTCAGACACAGTGTCAGTTGCTTTTGCTAGAGCTATAGGGTGGAATTTTTTCTGAACAAAGTTTGCCTTCTTCGCTTCGTTTTCCAGGAAGAGATAGCTGCATCTTAGAAATGATGCGCTCCAAAATCTCAGAGGCTGGCACTGTTTATTAGCTGCTTGCTCAGTGCAGAATATTCTTCCTTATATAGGTCTTTCAGAAACTAGGTCAGAGGAAAAATGCAAGTGCTGGTTAAAATCCTCTTTGACAGTTTGTCTTCCTGTATTATTCCCTTGCCTTAGCCACCACATAAGCTGATGCCTATGAGATTCTTTGGGCTTGGCTTATTTCTTAGGTGGGCCGAGCTGTGATGACCACAAAAGGTAGCATCTCTTGCTGTTTAATATGATCTCAAAATACTTCAAAGGCCATAGTAATTTTCCTTCTGATAATGTTTACCATTTTGGCTGGTTTGATGGTGGCAGGCAGGGGCACAGTTGACTAAATGTCTATGGATCTGTCGATGAAAACACAGCCAAATAATGGATGCAAAAGTATTCAGAAGTATCGTGTGTAGTGAATTCTGAGTTTTAACACATATATAGATATCTAAGGAAGAATGTTTTTTTGTGGACAAGAAATTGAACTGAGACTCAAGATACCTGAGTTAAATTCCAGGCTTTCCTGTATGTCTTATGCAATGTCTACCATAAGCAACACTCATTTTATCTGAGGCTTCTAAGAAATACTGCAGTACAAGTCATAAATAATAATAGCTTTGTGTAATAGGTTTGCAATGGAAGTTAAAAACTGCACAGGACATTCTTGCTTTTAGATTTTGTTATAGCCTCAGAATATAAAGCAGGATTGCTGGTAGTAAAATTGTGCTAAACTGTCTGACATTGCTCACAAAAGCTTGTGCTATATCTATCTATCCATGTATCTATCTAGAAGTAGATATAGATATACCTACTTTGGGTAGTCTAGATGGTGCACATCTACCCTGCCTTTTGCTTTGTTTTCTTGCCATGCTGTCTGCAGAAGATTATGCATCACACTTACATTTTCAGGGCAATATTCTGTTATCCTTTGTGTGCCTGAATGGCAGCATCCTAGCTGTGAAAATGGCAGTTTTGGTACCTGGGCACAGGTTGGGATTCTATCCATAAATAAATAACAGTGTGCAAACAGACTGAGCATGTTCAGTGAGCTGCTCACTGGTCAGGCAGGTGTGCAGCTAGGTACGTTTGCCTCTTGTGGACTAATCTGTGTGTCTAAGGCAGGGGTTTTCACCCTTTTTTAACAAGTGTACCGCTTCTGTCTCCAAGTTTCAGCTCATGTACCCTTTTATATTTTGTTGTCTTGTTTTTAATGTTATCAGTTATGTGATATAAGGCAGGCTACACTAATTTGCATTAAATGCATTATTAATATATGCAGCATCTGGCTGGTAAGTCTGTTCTGGGGGAAGGAGGGAGGGAAGGGGCATTGGGGGCAGATCGAGGCCCCCATGGTGAGGGAGGGAGTGGGGCGGGGGCAGGCACTGTACAGCTGGGGAACAGCATGGGGCAGAGCTGCGAACAGTTTGTCCAGGAGGGCATGGGGGTGGCTCCCGCCGCTCCACGTAGCCCGGGAAGGCATGGGGGGCATGCACTGTTGGACCTGTGTGGGGCAATGATGGGCTGCTGCTGTGGGCTGGGGCCAGGGTGGTGCCAGGCTCTTCTCAGCAGGGGGCTGGGCTATGCTCAGGGTTGGCAGCGGTGGTGCTGGGAGGAGGGGCTATAGGTGGGGCTGCAACCACCCCAAAATTCACCATATTCCCCCCCACAACCTCCCTTCCAGTGCTGTCGCTCTCCCCGAGCACAGCCCAGCCCAGCCCAGTCCTCCCACCAGGAAGAGCCCGGTGCCACCCCTGGCCTCAACCTGCAGCAGCAGCCCACCATCGCCCTGGGTGTAGGGGCACATGCCCCCCATGCCCTCCTGGGGTGCACATAGTGGTAGGAGCCACCCCCCTACCCCCTGTATGAGCTATGGCCCCTGCCCCTGCCCCACTCCCTCCTTCACCACTCAGGCCTCGATCTGCCCCTCCCCATGCCCCTTCCCTCAGAACAGATATACTAGCTGGAACCAGCTGCTCTCCATGCTGCCAGGCTGTGCTCCTGGCCACCTGCATGCTGAGCTGCAGCTGCGTGCATGCATGCAGCATTTACTGGCCATGTTATCAGCCACATCAGCCAAAAAAAGCCAATTGGCGATACTGCCACATTTCCTTATATCAGTGCCAATCTGATGGGGCTGATACATTGGTGCACCTATCGTATTTTTTCTCATTTGTTCTGTGTACCCCCTATGACCTTTTTAAGTGCCCCTAGGATGCATGTCCCTGGTTGACAAACACTGGGTTAAGGCATGTAGTAGGCCAAAAGCCCATTACTAGGGGCATCTATACATGCATCAGAGAAGACTCAACTGCACCCTCACCCCCACCTGGGAGGATGTGTAAAGATGCCATAGGTTTTTTACTTTTTGGGCAAGTGCCTTAACTACTCATCTACAGGGAATAAAACAGGGAAGGAGCCTTTCCTCATCCTGCTTTTCCTGGACTTACTCTGTGCCTGGCTAATTCATAGGCTCCTGTGCATGCTCAGTTTACATGCCAGTGCTTACCGATTCACAGTCCAGATACAGGGTAAAAATGTCCATGTATGCAGCTAGAAAACTCCCATTTATGGTATGGGAACAAAGAGAAGTAGATCCCTCACAGTGGTCCCAATTAAAAAAGACAAAATACAAAATTTGCTAGCAGTTGGGATGTACTCATTTATCTGAAAGCTAACTGTTTTCCATATAACCATACACACCACTGTCAAATGTTTACTTTTCCAGCCAAAATGCCCAAAAGATAGAAATTAAAGCTGGGTATTTAAATCCAGAGATAGACACAATATTTTCAGACAGTGAAAGAAAAGTATCTGCTGGGAGTTCAGGTACTCAAATCACAGATGGAGTTGCCTGCGTTTATAGGAGTTTAAATTCAGGCTCCTCATTTTTTTTCTTTCTTTTTTTTTTTTTTAATTTTGGCCAGTGATTATTATCAGGTCTGTAATCCAGAACATTCAGAGCAATATTTACCCCTAAAGCAAACAGGTGCACTCTCTTGAAGACAATGCAGTTGGGTCTATTTTGGCCAGCAGTGAATTTTTCCTCCAGTGCTCAATTCTTCAATAATTCCAGCAGTCTTGATTTTTCACAGTCTGATTTTCTACTAAAATGAGAAAAAAACATATGTTTGTCAGCCATGCTTATTCTTTCTGTTATTTCTTCTCCAGTTAGGATATCATTTGAACCAGCTTTTGATTCTGCTTACTTTGACAATTAAATGTTGGGTTGGAAATTTTCAGTTTAATTTCCTCACCTTTTTAAAAGAATACATAAAATATGGAGACTCTTTTCCCAAAGGCATCAGCAGTCCCACCATATTTTCTCTGAACAGAAACTTTATCTGGCATATACATACCTTATATATTAACTGGCTGTGTTTGCTTCATGTGCACCAAAGATGAAGAAAGCAGACTTCTCCATAGAGACACATTTGCAGTGTGTTCCGGTTCACTGAGACTTCATTGACATGGAAAACTATAACATCAGCCCAAGGGAAACAAATAGACGTCTCAGGTCTGAGGTGTGTCAAATCCTTGACTGGAAGGTGCAGAACTTTCCAGGTTGTGCTAAGAAACAGCCATTATTAGGACATCTTACCTGCTTGCTGCTTTTGATTTGTCCTCCATTAACTTCTATGGCAGGAAAAGAAGGAAATCTTAAATGTAGGGCAAGTTCCTGAGTTAATTCTAACTTTTCTTTGTCTGTAATAAAACTTTAAGGAAAATAAACTGGAAGAAATGAGTGATCAATCTGGCAATAATTTGGAGCAGTGATGAAGGGACTATATCAACCTCCTTCCCCTCCCCCCCATTTAACTAGTGTATATGTTCCTTCAGTCCATCCACAGCACTTTGTCACCCCCATTGTCACTGCTCAGTAGTATGATACCAAATGCTGTAGCCTATGCTAAACATTAGGGCTGTGCGAAGTTTTAGGTGTTGGTTTGATTTGGAGCTGGGAGATGGGGTGTGTTTGATTCAGAGATGTGGCCAGTTCAGTGGCGGCTGAATCTCCAAATCAGGTTCAGCTGAATTCATTTGGGACAGCGATTAAAATCACCAAATCGAATCACTGTCCCCCGAACTGGCCGAATTCAAATCCGAAGTGTATCTTAACCACTTTGCATGTTGGATCGGCCTACTAAAAATGTTAGAGGAAGGTAAGGAAAGCTTTTGATACAGTATCTTTACACAGGAACAGAGTAAAACATGGTGCTAATGCTTCTTTGGTTGGTAGATGGAGGGATCCTGGAGTTCCCTTTAGCCACAAATCATGGTACCGGCTTGTTCAGGGACAGTTATTCTGTATGCCTGCATAGTACAATTGGCAGCAATTAACAAAGAAGAGTGGATGTCTCCTTCTTTAGGAGCATCAGTAAAAGTCCTAAGTTGGGCAATAGCACCATGAACTATCCTGTCTTGCAGAAGCATTGAGACCCTTATCTTAGCTATGATCCCAATTGTCCTGTGAGTACACCTCAATCCTGCAATGCTTATGTGGAAAATACATGTGCACATATATCTATCTATATATCTACACATACTTCAATGCCTGGTGAAATGTTTTTTGCATGCATGCCTGTGCCCATACACAAAGAGTAGATATATATAGAAGTACATATCAGAATATGCGCATACATACGTATCTGCATACAAGAATCACTCCATCAGGCACTGAAGCTTGTCTCTGGGATGCATCTGGAAGAGTTACTATTTAACAACTCTCAGTAATGCTACATGTAAGTTTAAGGCATTGCATATAATTCAAACTGCTAGAGGAAATGAGTTTGGCAGAAAGCAGGATGTAATTACACAAGCTGGAAAGTGGCCAGGCTGAACTCTTGTAGACACTGCCATGGAAACTTTACAAACACAAACGGTTGGGACTGTAGGTTCGTTCTGTCATAGAAGGGAACAACTACAGGAGTACAGCGCCTTCTAGCAACTTGCTGGGGGATTTCTTTGGAAATGAAGAGGGAGAATGCTAATTACTGAACCACCGCCACCACATCCTTCACCAGCTGGGTTTTACCAGGGAGTTTCCTTTTTGAACATTGACCTGACCCTACTCCTGCCTTTCTTCTGATGATGAGAATACAGAACCTAAGTGATGCAACTATAGGACACATACAGAGAGTGTCAGTTAGCTTGTATATGTGAACATTAAGATCTGTACAAAAGGTTGTCTTTCCAGTCAACTAAAGAAAAAGCAGTCCTGCTATGTTATAGCAGTAGAACTGGGTCAATACTTGTCTCTAGCCAAAGACAGTGTTTCAGTCAAGCTCATGGTTGCTTTTATTCTGCCCCCAAATGGACACAGTTGGCAATTTTGATTGCACACAACTGGAAGTAATAGACATGGTGTTTCAGTTCAGACCTAGCTGTTAATTCAAGGGAGCTGATAGTGTTTGAGGGTACTGAGATCTGAGTGTTGGTCCATACTACTGTCTTTTCACTTAGTTTGATAGTTACCAATGTACTGATCTCATTATTCATTATTCAGTTATTCTGTGATACGTCTTAGCTAAATAAACTAAACTAAATAAATTATAGTCATCATGACATTTGGGCCTTAGATATGGAGTCTGCTATTCCAAAGAGGGGGTGCTCTTATATAGGAGTCTGATTTGGCCTCAATTATACAGACCAATTTCCTGGGTGAAATTCAAATAGCTTGATTTACATATATAGTCAAAGTATGACTTCTTAGCTTCAGTTTATTCCAACTGGATAATCCTCCTGGATCTGCTAACATGTGCTGGAACTGTCCCAAAAATATTTTCTTATAAGGTTTGTTGAAAATTTTCCATTAAAAAAATGTTTTCCAAGGGAAATGATTTGTTCCCCCTCCCCACCTTTTTTTGTTGCAAGGAAGCGCCTGCTTTCCATGCCAAATCATCACTTTTATTGGACAGCCGAATAGTCCCTGAAAGCTATTTATTTTCAGTTTATCTCATGAAAAAGCTAAAATCTTCTGCTAAAATAAAACCTATCTCTGACTAGCTTCCCTTTCTAGTGAAATTACTAGTACCTTTTTCCTTTCACCTAAGCAAGAAATCTACCAGAAAAAGTCTGTCTGCTATTTCAACTCTTCCCTGTTGAGATCCAGAATGAGAAGAGGGGTGAGAAAACAAAAATAAAAGGAAGATAGGGAAAGGGAAGCTGCATATGTTCAGTCTTTAAAATAGTTTGAATCAAGTCCCAGGTTAGTTCAGTCCTTTCTAAATGATAAGAAATAATGGAGAAGGGTGCATCATAGGTGATCTGAGTCAGAAATGGAGCAGTGAAAGGTATAACCTGCACTGAAACGATCCACAAGTTTCTTCTGTCTTTCTTTACTGCTTAATTTACAGTAAAAGAGCAGGAAGCTGAATGATTTCTTCTGAGGAAAGTACCTGACAAAGAGGTGAAAAAGTAATTTTGGTAAGTAAAGTCGTCATCAGACCATTGAACTTCATCATCAGCTGCTGCATCCTTGGTGGTTTCGGTAAGAGACCTGACCCAGAGTGAAACAGCTTTGATGTGGTCATGAAAGCATATGACAGACAGGTTTGTGAGACATGAGTTGCTCCAAATGCCAACCCAAGTACAAGTAGCTCTGAATCTGCTATTGTCCTTGTGAAAAAGAAAATGCTTCTTAGAAAATAGGCTATAGCATGCCAGATTCTGCCAGCATTACTGACTTTGAATACCTGATGACACCTGGATTACTAACTTTACCCTTCAAAAAAAGAGTTCATTGACTTCAGTAGTGCTACTCCTGGACCAAAAGATTAGTTGGTGGGATCCAGCTTCTTATGGGAACTGTAGTGAGCCTGTTGGAAAAGTGACAGGGTAATTTGAAATCTGTTGTGGGTATACCATGGCAAAGCTGCTATTTTGTACCCACCATCCTTTTGACAAATATACCCTCGCAGTGCCATCAGGGCACCACTGTAACGTGAGATGCTCCATCCTGTGAGGAAAAAACCCATCACAATGGGGTTGAAAATTGTAAAATCATCATTATCGGTGCTGATGCCATCAAGAGCTTGAGCTTGGCTACCAATCTCACACTGAAATGAATGAAATCCATTAACTCAAAACTTCTAGGCAGCTTTGGAAAATCTTGGCCAAACCTGAAATTACAAAAAGGTCCTTGCGACAGCTTTTTTATTACAAACAAATCCACACTGGTTGCTGCAAAGAGAGGGAGGGCACGTCTCAGTGGAAACCTCAGTGGAACCACAAGGGCTCGACACTACAAAAGTGACGGCACAGTAGTAGTTTTGTACATGTTTCTGTGCACATTTGCACAAAGTATTGTGGGCTTGAGGGGTGGGGGTGAATCATAGGAGACAAAGAGAGTTGGAGATTTTATTGTGTTAGGAAGTAGGATATTTTGCACAGTTAGACTGCTACAACCTTTTCTTTTTTTAAACTGCCCTCTTCCTGTCTTTTGGTTGACATCCTACATAATATAATGGAGCTATGAGGGCTAGAGGTGATTAAGCACTGGTGTTTTACAGCTGCTTTCACATATGTTGTATATCAAAATGTAACTTTAGAAGGACTGATTCATATGTCAGGAGAAAAATGGGAGGCTTCAACTTTAATGAAGAAGCCCATAGGAGTTTTCTTAGGTGGCAGATTCCTTACAGTGCAGATCAATAAAGCTGCTGCTCTGGGGTTGCTTTCACAGATGGGCTCTGAAGGAAGAGAATGACCCAGAAAACCATACTTGTTGTTGCTGTAAGTCCTTTTTTCTGAGAATCATCCCCACCTCTTATTCAAAGCATCTTCCCCTTCACCACTGCTTAGAAATTGCATTCTTATCTTGATTAAACATCTGATTATAAGCGGCGTTTTGTTTACGGTGAGGCTGGCAGCCTTTCCAAGAATGAAGCCTGTCTGTGCAGCGACACTGATGATATCTGCTTGCACTTTTTTTCAGTGCCCTTTTCCCAGTGTGTTGATCAGGATGTACTGTGTTTTGCCCATACAACTTCTCTGGCAATAAAAGCTGAGATTTCTTTACCTGAGGAGGCAGATAGGGAAATCCCCAAAGGGAACCTGTATGAACAAAGGCAGGAGGATAAAAATGTTTCTGATCAGACATTTTCAAAGAAATCAGCAAGTGTTTGAGGTAGAGCCCCAAACTGGGGACATCCCCACCAGCAGCTCTGGAGCTGCTGAAGAGATTGGGATCAGCATACATTTATTGTTTTGTTTTTAATTGCATGCAGACTTGTGGAAGGGTTTCCTTCTCTTCCCGTCTAGTGCTCCAAATAGTACCATCCTGACATATATTTTTTCCTCCTTAATGTATCAGTAAAAGTTACTTCTGGGGGCATTTGCACAAGATGCTTACTGTGGAGTTGCCTAATTAGCTCTGCAATAAAGTGTCGCCATCTACGTGTATGGAATTGTTAGCTGGAGTAAACTAATTAACTCCACCATAGGTTTGTAGTGCCTGACACAAGTGCTATCCTAAAGGGGAGTTATTTTTTTCCCGCTAGCCCCACACTGAAGCACCGTTATGCCCCAGCCAGCCCCTCCATAGCACATTGAGCCAGGTGGGAGCAGCCCCCGGCTGGCCCCCCTCCAGCCATGGCTGCTCCACCCCGGCTCAATGTGCTGTGGTTCTGGGCATACATGTAAACGCTGTGCCTGGGAGCAATACACTCCAGTGTGAGCTGCACCAGAGCTTATTCCATTAAACTAATTTCACGTGTAGATGCACCCTCTAAGTCTGAATAAGAGCAGAGAGTTCACCTTTATTTGGTTCACTTCATGCATATTAGCTCCTTGGTTCTCTATTTAGTGCCCCACCCACTTTCTTTATAAAAAATGCACTTCAGATCAATTTAATGTCTCATACTATGAAGACAGCATTAGAAGTGGCCGGTGGTTTGGTTACAGGAAGTACGTTTGTGTAGTTAAGACAGTCAGTTGAGACTTGGGATCCAGTCCTGCATCTGCTACAAACACTGTGTTGTGGTTTAGGGCAAATTTCTTACAGCCACATCCAATAAAGGACTTATGTGTCTAAATGTTAGGCACCGCCATGTCTAGGTTTTAGTCATTTCACCAGAGTGCTATCCATAACACTGTATTAGGTGTCTAAGCTTCCTATAATGAAACATTAAATGCCTCAGGCAGGTATGGCAAGTAACCAGCATGCAAAGAAAGAAGCTACCAATAGGTATCCAACAGGGAAATACTGAAGACAGAAGTGAATGTTAAATCCTGCCCATCGGGATGGCAGGGAGGTATTTCTAACTGTTCAAAATCCACAGCCCAGAAGCCCCTCCTGCAGGTGGGCACCCAAGGGCTCACTCTTTTCTGTTAAAGTACATCTGGAGGAGGCACTGCCATAATGATTGTGGTTTATCCTAAGTCAGAACTCAGTAGTGAGAAGTATTCAATTATATCATACGATTCAGTGGCATGTAACAATGACTATGAATAGAAAGGGCATGTCAAAGAAAGGTTTGCAGATAGCACCTGGACTGTGTTGAGATCATAGCCAATATATAAGAGGACTATAGGACCAGGAATGAATTCATCAAAATTTGGTGTATTGAAAGTTAGGCCTAACTGGTGAATGATCTATTCAGCACTTCACACTTTTGGAAGCTTTTAAAGAAAGTCTGTGGGAATTTCAAACAAAAATGGCTTCCTTGGGAAAAGCCAGCTTTGTGGCTCTTCAGAGCCCATATCTTTTGTTGGTAAGCCTTAGCCACCAGCGCATTTAGACTGACCAAGCTACTGGTGAAGAGACTTTGCTGGTTCGTGGTGATCATTGAACTAGCAAGCTCCTGCTTTATCTTTCCTTTTCCTTTTCTTGTAGACTTTGCTCTGCCCCCCTCCCCAACTCCTAACTCTCTTCTTCCCATTCTGTCTTCCTTTTCCTCAGTTTCTCACTTGAACATGAGACAGTGCTTTATCACAAGATGAGACCGCTCTTCCTAGCCCGAGAGCAGCAGTGCAGGGTTACAGCCAGGCCCCTGGAGCACGGGGACGGTGGTGACTTCTAGTTGTGTTGTGATTGTAATTGCAATTGCATGATTGCCAGTAGCAGCCACATTTTTTCACCTCCCTAAGTAACACCGTTGGCTGGTTGCCATCATAATTACGCCATTGCCTAAGAATAATCAGTGAGAGAGAGAGAGAGACCTGGCTAGACCAGCCATATGCAGTCTGAAATCGGGGAAGTGAGCCAGTGTAGACTAACAGTTGTGGCTAGCCTGCTACCTCAGAGCATCTCTCTCTGACTGAGCAACCACCGTGTGCCTGAAAACATCAACAAATCTATTATTACCCCATGTGTTGACATGTTTTCTCCTCTCTACCTTGATAGCAGTGTGAATGAAGGGTGCAGGGGTGGATAACCTAGGCATATGGACTAAGCTGGCTAGAGCCTGAGTGACTCTAGGGGCAAGCAACCCTAGGAGAGTTTGAGTGGGGACTCTTGCTTGAGAGAGGTGCAGGAAGCCTTCGCTGCTTTGGAAGAGGGAAGAGTCGTGTTTGTACACCTGACAGTGCTAACTTTATTTGGCATCCAACAATACCCTTGACAGGATCTCAGAAACCCTAGGATGCCGCCTTGACATCCTTCTTGAGAATTACTGCCTTAGATGCTTCCAAAAATGTTGCCCATAATGTCAAACTGTTTTCTGCTTTCTTATCTGAGAGAACAAGTTGAAAGCCCTTTGACATAATCTTGGCAAGCTTGAAATGAATTTCAAAACAGGTATTTTCATAATTGAGAGTATTCTCATAGGAAAATTACTGTCACATTTTAATTAGGTAAAGGAGGGAGAGAGAGACAGGGAATACCCTATAGACCAGAATTGTAAAAGAAATGGGGCTCCTGGAAGGGAGGTGCAAGCTGCTGCCAGAATCTGGGATGCATAACTTTGTGCAGCTGCATTTCAAGGGCAGGGGGATGAGTGACAGCTGTATTAATCACCATGCCACCTTGCACTGAGACACTGCCACATGCCCCCACTGCTGCTCACCCCCCCTGCCGGAGGTAGATCCAGATCTGGCCTGCAAGGAGCCCAGTAGTCCAGCTTCAACCCAGGGGTGCCACACAATTTTGACACCTGTGCTATATGATCTTATAGTGACATATGCATTTTTGTTTTTTTGGCTTTCAAACAAAGATGACTGCTCCATTGTTCATTTAGGATGCTTACTGTTTGGAAGTTTCTGTGTTTTGACAAATATTAATGAGGCCTGGTAATTAAAAGGATGAACCCAGGCTAGCACCTTCCATTTTAATCCCAGAGTTTTATAATAGTACTTGAGAACTGTCAAGATGCCGAGAACTGTCAAGAATGGGTACCAAAAATCAAAATCACATAGATTAGTAGTTTGGTTTAGAAATGAGTGGAACTGCACTTCTCAGAAGACGTGATTCCCACGTTCCACCAAGGAAGTGTGTAAACTTCCTTCTCTTTCCTGCAAAAACCCGTGTTCCTTAAACTAAGAGAGGCCAACCTACAATAAAGTCATCAGGAATATTACTGCTGTACATTTATATACATTACTTCAGTTTCCCCACTGGTATTTCCAGTGAAAAGGAACTTAAGATGCTCTGAATTTTGGACATCAGGCATGACCAGGTAAGTATCTGATGGCAAAGAAAGGAAATATTTCAGAAATTGCTGACAGATGCATTCAAGCCTGATTAGAGAGTGCTCAGATGCAAAGCAGAACAGAATTGGTGTGCCATCTACTGGTATAAAGAGAGAGAAATAAATACTGACTGAAGTTGGGCAAATCAGAGTGTGAGAGAATTTGGGCTGCCAAGAGACACTGGAATAGAGGAAAATATTAATAAAACACTCTCTCGAAATGGGTTGTTATTAGCTAAAAGCCCATAGCCATTTCTATTGCACAGACCCTTACTATTACCAGACTTTAGGTCTTCCTTACTACTCTTATTTACTCTCTAGCTTTGTGGTTCTAATATTTTTTTGTCATAAGTAACTTGTAATTGGTATATGACTGCCATACAGGACGTTCATAAATCATATTTTTGCAGTTCTTGTAGGATTTCCCTTTATTGATTGCTTCTATAATCTAGTCACTGGGATCTGGCAGTCAGGTGCATTATTGTGAGTGTTACAGCAGTGCCTACACTCATAGGTTGCGTCCAGATGAGTGTGGTTATGCGTTGTGGTGCTGCAGATACATCTGCAGTGCCACATACCGCACATTCAGCTGTTCTCTGTGCTGGAAGGTAGCGGGGGGAGGAGGAGGTGGGGATTCATGCCCGGAGATCCTGGGGCCAAAAAGAAATGCAAAAAAAAAAAAAAAGTGGAGCAGCGCATGCCCCCCAAAACTGGAGCCTGACTAGTTGGAGTCATGCTCCGGCTGCTGGCCAAGCTCCAAATAGCAGGATCGCTGCTGCTGCAACCCCAGGAAGCCCCCAGGACCATCGCTGCTTCTTGTTGCTGGAGAAACAAACATCCATGCTTGTGCGGACACGGCTACAAAGTTCTGTACTAACCTGCCGTGGTATCAAAGTCAAATCTGGGATGTAGTTTCTCAGGGACAGACTCTTCTTTACTTGTTTTAAAATCCAGATTAGGGATCTGGACAAGACACAATGATTCTCAACAGAGCAAAGCTCAGCAATGCAAGAATTAAGGTTTGCAATTTTTTTGCTTCCCCAGTAGAGTCCTGCTGAAGTAGGGAACAAAGCTTCATTATTATAATTGCTGTGATCGACCAGGGCTCTGTCATATCTCTTCCAGTGGTTTGGAACAATCTCCTTATTACGCTCACTCGACTGGATGTGTAGATTTTGCACACCTGTGCTCATATACTCAGCCAATGGCTCCAGGCAGCAAATTAGGGAAATGTTGGGTTTGAGCTCTTTCAAAGACTCAAGTTGGGAAAATAGGGCTGTGCGAAACAGCACCATATCGTTTCGACTTCCGTTTCAAAGGGTCAGTGTGTTTCATTTTGCTGTTTCAAAGCCTGGTTGCATTGCATTTAGTCAAAACTGTTTCACCGTTTCAAGGCTGTTTTGATGCGTTTCGACGTTTCGTCCATAGGCTATAATGGGTTTTGCATGCCCTTGCTTTGTTTCAAAGCCTGTTTCATATCAATTTTGCTGTTTTGAGCTCGAAATGCGTCGAAACAGTTTTGAAACGAAACACCCATCGAAAATTCACACAGCCCTAGAAACCATTGTGTGAAATGTGTGGAGGGAAATCTTGTTAACAGGGCCTTCAGGAAGAGTCGAAGCAGACAGTTTATACCAGTTTCTAAGCACATATGTATTTTTAACTTATTCATGATTTACCTTCTAGCTTGCATACGAATGTCACAATTTCTGGTAGTAATAAACAGAAATCCTGTAGATAAATTTTCAATTTTAGGCTTTTTTTTCCTGTTAATATCCTAACAAGGCATATCTTCCTCAGCAACCTTGATCAACAGCATGGGGCCGCTGTTTATTTCGATAACAGCTCCACTCATTTCTGCTCTCAGAGAACAACCATCTTCTCTCCAAGCCATGTTGCAGAGATGGCAGCAAAAGTAGTACAAACACATGACTGAGAAGCCTAGTCAGAGTAAGGCAGGGAAGAGAGACCGCAGTTTAAAACAAAATTTCTTTTATTGTCTTTAATCAAAGAGTATAGTACAGAGGAACTACACAAAGGCTTCATTCATATAAAAAACGAGCCCTTTATTTACATAGGTGTTCAGAGTTACCATCTGGTAGCTAATCTCAACTTTTTTTTGTTTTCGTTTCGTTTTCGTTTTCGTTTTTCATTTTTCTTTTTTTATTTTGTTAGTGATTCCCACCTAGTTAGAAGCAAGAGTTGGTCAGTAATACTTAGAAAAAGCATATTTAATGTGCTTCCTGGTAGGAAAGAAAAAAGAACACCTGCTAAAAACCAACATGAAACTTCATTGTAACAAATCCACCAAAATACTTACAACCAAATACTGACAAAAGGAACTGTATTTTCAGAGTAAGTTTAATGTTCTGATCATTCTCAGCCTTTTTTATTCCCCTACCTAATAAAAAATACCCTGGAGGAGCGTAAACTTGATGCATGAAGAAAAATGTAAAAATGCATTTAAAAGTAATTGTGCTTTTATTTTTTATTTTTTTAAATTTACAATCAGACACTGTCCTGCTGTGTTTTGGAAAGCATGGTTCCCTCAAAAGAAGATGACAAGCTTAGCTTATTATTATTATCATTATTATTATTACTTTGTCATTATATTAATAATATTAATTTTATGTTTACTATTGAAATCATAGTGCTTCCCCTATCTTTTTCTGTGGTACATGGTATATAGAAAAAAAAAGTTTTCCAATGACCAAAAGTATTCCATTATAACTAATAATAATAATGATAATTGAACATACAAACTTTTGTGTGTAAAATATGGCTGGCTCTATAACAAACTATCAATGTACAACCTGTTCCCCTGCCCCTTCCCCGAGTCATCCTAGAGACATTTAGATGATGGAAGACTCTCATCACAGAAGCTCTCTGAGGAAAAAAAACAGAAACAACACAGAACCCTTGAATTGTTGTCTTTGGTGTGAAGGACATTAATCATGAATAGCTAGAGCTGCTCTGCTGAAGAATCTGTGGTTGCATAAGGCTTGTCACTTAGACCATAAAAAGAGCCCCAGTTAGGCCAAGGGGCAACTGATGCTTTGGTAAAATTACCAGCCCCTTGCACCCTCCCACCAATTATTCCAGGAAGACCCTCCCAATCCCTCCCCCGACCTCTCCACCATGCCTGGGTTTTATGTTCGCTTTCGTCTTCCTAGGTTCTGGAAGCTGGAGGGTCTCAACTTCATTTCTGCAAACTCGATGGAATATTCATGGCCCTTCCAATGGAACCAGTTAACACCCTGCAAAAACACACGTGTGGCATGACACCATGTTGGTAAAGTAGTAATATTTAGCATCTGTTTTCAAAGCAATCACTATCATGGGCTTTACAGAGGAGTTTTGCCACTATAGCAGCCTGACAGTTCAAGCAGTGTCACGTGAGCTCTTTCATGACTTCTACTATTTCTTCTTATGTGTTATTCCACATCAGGCTCTTTCTTTGGGGAAGGGGCAGAGGGAGGGCAGTAGAATCCATTCTTGAATGGATAAAAGCTCTCTCCCATATAAACATTCATGTGAACTCCCACAGAAAAGTGACTTAAAAAAAAAAAAAGAAGAAGGTATGGAGTTTTTTGGATCGAATTGCAATTTTCATTTTGTGAATGTTAGTTGATAATATCCCCGCTGTGAGTCATTCAGTTTTAATTATTTGGGTTTTTTTCTGGATTATTAGGTCTTGCATAGTGGCCGATGAAAGAATTTGGATTACAGAATGGAGGAAGGATGTGATGGGCTGATTTGCCAACAGTCTGATGCCTCCTAGACTACTTATCTTGGATTGCTTTCAAATGGCAAACTCACCTGACTGTGACTGTTGTCACCATATCTGCCCATCAGATTGACCCGGTGGCAGTTCTTGTACCAGAAAGCACCCTTGTATGACAAAGCGCAATTAGTGATGGCAGAGTCATTGTCCTTGTCATAGGTAGAGAAGGCCCGTCCATTGTGATAGCTCATGGAGTCACCTATGCAGGAAAAAGAGGGAACAGTGTCAGGTTATGGGAAAACATACCTTTTAGCTCCTTATTTTCACCCTGAATGAAGTAATTAAAGTTGGAATAAGTTTACTACACTTGTAACTCCTACAAAGTGATGCAGATGGAACCCTTGCATTGCAACAGTTTGTATCGTTACTATTCGATATCCATAAGGTTATGTCTGTCAATTCTCTTAGGTGTTCATGTGAACTGGCCAGGAACCACATGTTTTACCCTGATATGATTGCAAGAGATGGTTGAAGTCTTTAACAATATTGTAAAGCATATTATAACAAGAATTGGTAATATATTCTTAACAGATGGTAGCATGACAGGTTGTTTTAAGCTTTATAAATGACAGCCAAACATTACCAAAATGAGATATATGTCTGTTTAATATGTTCATTTACATTCTGTCCTAAGCATGCTATAAAAATGGGTATATAAATGAATGGAGTATTTAAAATAGAATCATAAAAGAAAGTGATACAGTCAAATTTTCATATCCCTAACACAACTCTTCCCTTTGATAACAATGATCTCCATCATTGACATAGAATTTGTTGTTCTGAGAGAACTGGAAGGAAATTGTCACCCAGGGACTATCTGAGGAAATACAAAGCTCATTTTGATTTGGAAAAAATATCCATGTTTCAGCCCACCTGCTGTGCCAGTATATCCATCCACTTTTAGCCGATATCGGGTCTTGGAGTCTCCAACGCTAAACTTGTCATAGATAGCAAAAGCTGTCTCGCCCTTGTCTCGCAGATCCACACGCAGTTCATACTGGCCCTGAGAGGTGATTTTGTGGAGATTCTCCAGGCCTGAAGTAAAGAAGTGAGGAATAAAGAACAACTATATTGTCTCTGTTGAAAACTTAAGTCATCATGGTCTGTCATAAAAGCTAAAAGTAATATTAATACTCTATAAACACATCAAAAGCATAAACAGCAGAAAGGGAAAAGAGCTATTTAAGTGAAAAGAGTATGTGGGCACAGAAACAAATGCATGTACACTGCCCACGAACAAATTTAGGCCAGAAACTGGAAGCAGGCTTCCACCTATCAGAGGAGTAAGGTTCTGGAATAGCCTTACAATATGAGTAGAGAGGGCAAAATTCTAATTGTAAGATGAAGCCTGATAAATTTATGAATGCAATTATATGATATAAATGCCTCCAGTAGCAGGGAACTGGACTTAATGACCCTGGAGGTCCTTTCTGGGCTTCTCTTCCCTCATTTTATTCCATATTGCATCATTGCTGCTATAAGCCTCTTGGCAGTAGAGAAAAAAATATTGTTGTTTAGCCAATGGAATCGTGAGCATACACCCTTAACCGTGAATCAGGCATACTCCTTATTTTCAGAAAGCTCTTGACCCTTGCTTACCCATCCAGAACTCATCCTTGGGATCACCAAAGCCAGCAGTGTATGTCCTCCAATTCCTGTAGAAATCCTCTTTTCCATTATGGCGCCTCAGAAACACCTACAATCCCAACATGCAAATAGTTTTACTTCTGACAGATTTTAACACATGCTGTAATACAATGAGGCTTAGCTCTGCTTGGTGCACTGAGCAGAAGACAACAAGGAAATATGAATATAATGGTCCATCCCACCATATACTCACAATCCATCCACCTCCATCAGAGCCCATGTCACAGTACACCTCCAGTGGCTGAGACTTCTCTCCATTCAGGTAAATGGTGTAGAGTCCAGAGGCAGTTTCTCCATTCAGTAGAGCTTGAGCACAGTCTTTAGGGAAAGGATAGAGAAGTCCACCTGCAAGCAAAGGAAGAAAGCAGAGAAGAGCTCTTGAGAAAACATTTATTATAAGTAAGCAAATTAAGACAACTTGCCCAAGGTCTTGCAGCAAGCCAAGGGCACAAACAGCCATAAGAGGTTCTTATCCTAATCACTAGAAAATCCATGATATAAAAGCTATATACAAAACTACTGATAATTTGTGTTTCATGAATAACTTAGGGACACACTTTTTAAAGCCAGGATTCTCCAGTTTTTGAAAGTGCAATTAACGCATTTATCTACCTACCTATCTGTTATATAAACACAATGTGTAAGTGACTTTAGTTGTATCTGAAATACCTGCAGGGCAAAAGCGCACCTATAATCATTTGCTACATTGGGGTAGGTCTGGAAGTGAAGGCAAAAGCTAAACTCAAAACAAAAAACCCCCAGTACTTCTCCAATAACAAATGGAATGCAAGCTATATTATAAAACATGGTATATCAAAAACTTTAATAGCCTGCATTTGCTTTGGACTATAACTTACGATAATTGGCACATTTATAGGCAATAGAATTTCTTTTTAAAAACCCATAAAAAAACCACGAATCCAAAATACGTTAGTTACTGGGTATTTTCTCTGGCTCTATGAAGTGATGGAAAATACTACTGATCATAGCATACTCCATGAAAATATCTGCAACAAGTTTAATTGAGTGTTTGATGTTCTAGATAGGTGAGTTTCCATTTTTTGTTAGCAACAAGGCCATCTATAGGTCATGTTCCCTACCCTGTGCCCCATCCACAAAAAATGATAGCTCATCACCACTTCACCTCTAAGATGTAAACATACAGTTGAGAAGAAATGTTTGCAGGGCAGTACTTACATGCTTACTTCCCACTGAAGCCAGTAGAATTCATACAGGTGCTTAAAATTAAGCTGAAATTATGGAAACTCATGTTTTACCTTTAGAATTCAATCCTTGGTTGTAACCAAGACTGGCAAACATCACTTAAACACACAAGGATCCAGTTCTGATCTCAATTGTTGGTAGAGCTCTATTAACTTGACTGGAGTTAGTCCTACTTTGCCACAGTGAGCAGAACCACGACTATGTGCCTTTTATAAGCCCTTGACCTAATGTCAGTACATGTAGTAAAAGGAGAATATGAATATCTGAATATGTTGCTGCATTTGGAAGCCCAAGGAGAGAAAAGAATGACAAACAGAATTTCATAGCAGTTTAAATCCTAAGCAACACCATTTTATTTTCATTGCCCCAAGAAAAAATGTTGTTCAGAGAACTGACTACTGGCTGTGACAATTTCTATGTGACCTCCTGCAGACCCAGTTCATTATAGCATTCAGATCGCCTTTGCGACTAGAATCAGAAAGAGCACCCAAGAGTAGCAGGGAGAAACCTGATTTCAGTGGGAAGGAGAGAGGAAACTTAGTTGAGGAATTACGCTGTGAAGACTTCAGGACGAAAAATATTTGATTTGTTTACATTTTAAAAGTTGGCTTGTTTTACCATTTTTTATTTGAAAAAATAAATGTGCATGTTGAGTGGAAAGAGTAACAAAAATGTCCTGTTAATGCTTCATACAAGAAAACTGATTTTTTTTTTTCATCAGAATTCTCATTCATGCTCCATATAGATGAAGTGTGGCAGGGCTTATTAGCTGAATTTTATCCTTCCTGTTAAGGGCTAGAAAAAGGATTGTTGCCCAGCATGGAACACAACTTTCTCTGGCCCTCTGTGCTATGATTGGATAGCATGGGTTTTAGCACGCTGTGGGTGCGTCTACACAAGAGGTTTACAGCAGAGCTGACTAATTAGCTCCACAGTGAAGTTTCAGCATCTGTACATGTGGCCCTATTAAGCCACCCTATTAATGCCTCCGTGGGATAGTACTTGTAAACACAAGTACTGTCCTGTGGCAGGGTTATTTAGTGTGCTGCAACTCACATATAGACACTGACAGGACTGGCTGGGGCATGAGGGCATTTCCATGGAGGGGGCTATCTGCCGGCTAGCCCTTCACTGGAGCCCCCTCATGCCCCAGCCAGCCACTCTGCAGCACAATGAGCTAGTCTGATGCAACCCTGGGCTTGCAGGTTCACCCCCTGGGCCCGCTCAGCCAGGGCTTCTCCAACCTAGTACAACATGCTGCAGTCCCGGATGCACATGTACATGTGGTGCCCAGGAGCAATAAACTCTGGTGCAAACTGCACCAGCGTTTATTCAGGTTCATTAATTTCATGTGTAGGCATGCCCTGTAAGTAGAGTCAACAGAATTCAGGGGGAGTTGTGTTTGCTTCCTCCAGATCTTAACTTGATGAACATTTTCAGAACTTTTCAGTGAAAAAGACACAAAAACAACATTTGTAACCAAGTCTGTGCCACAGATCAAGGACCTTACTTGTCGTGAAAATAGTGTGGATGATGTTGCTCTTCAGGGATCTATTCAGTGCCCTCAGTTTTACTGTGTACTGAGTGGATGGGCTCAGCTCAGTCAAATCATAGGAAGTTTTCTCAGGTTCCAGGATGACTTCCTGTAGAGGGAATAAATGAGAGAGAAATCTCCAGTTAGAAATCCTATAGTCTGAAATGAGTGCATATTTTAAGTGTTAAGTTTTTAAATTTAAATCATTTATGCTTTTTAAAGTCATTGAAGTGATTTGTTGCAAAATTTTTACTCCCAAAAGCTTTTCCCCCTGTTAACTTCTATTAGAAGTGTGAGAGAATTTGTCCAGAAATGAATGTTTAATATTACAATGTTTAACTTGTGTAGCTTAACAACAAATCATGGTAAAAGTCTTTTAGAGTATGTCTTTAGACAGCATGGATTGAAATATTCAATCGTGACCAGCAATTTTGGTTAGCCACTGTGAAATAACTCGAAGGGACCAGGTTTTCAAACAAATTGCTGAGCAGCCACCCCTTCAAGATTAGACCTCCTCAACAAATCTCAAGAGGGCACTCAAAATCACTAATCAGTTTGAAATATGAAGGCCTAACACTTCTATGCCATAGACTTTGAATGGAAGAAAGTAGAGAGTTGTGTGTTATCTTTTGTTTTGCAGAGTGCTGGTATTCATAGCACAGTTTAGACTGCAGCTAAGTCACCATTACAATCTGCAATTCAGGAAGACTCTTAAACTTGTATTTAAATCCATTTCTATTTGGCCTAGCACTTGAGACACACACTTATGTCCCATTCCCTGGCACATTTTGAGCATGTCTACTGCCAACATCCCAATGGCAGATTTCCTGGTTTAGATCCAAGTTCTGTACCTTGACTTTGCCATCAGCAGACTCATAGATTAGGAGATAGCCAGTGAGAGAAGCACGAGGAGGCCTCCATGTCAATACTGCTGTTTCTGATTGAACATCAATGGCACTTAGATCTCTTGGAGCATCCAACCCTGAAAGAGACAAGAAGCAGGCAATTAGCCATGATAGTCTGAAGTCCAGCAGCAAGCAGGGCAGAGTTGAACATTACAGACTTAACTAATCCATTGATCCATAAACTGTCATAAGCAGCAGCTCACTTCAGTGGATATTAAATAAATAAATAGCATCTGATGAAGGAAACTGTTGCTTATGAAAGTTTCTGCATCTCTGAATTAGTTAGTTTATAAGGTGCAACTTCACCCTGCCTCCTGAAAGAGAGCTGTGGCTGAGTTGCAGCCAGATCCAGGGCATGTCTACATGTGCATTTATGCCAGCTTAAATTTACTGCACAGTAAATTACTGTGCAGTAAGCAGGAATAGACTGGCATCTAAGGTATACACATACCTTTTTGTCCCACCATATGCTGGAGATTTGTTGCTTGGGAGCAAGCTCAGTCACATGTGAGCTGATGTGAACTGTGCTGCTCCATGGTCAGTTGTATAAGTGGTGAAATGAGTGTCAGAGCACAGAAAATGGCAGTGGTGCGCTTTGGAACTAAAACACCTCCAATATGTTAATTCAGAAGTGCGCTTCTGCCATTTTCTCAGCACTGACATGCATTTTGCCAATTATGTGCAAAATGCGTGTGTAAAAATGCCCTACATGTGCAGGCGTTAAAGTGTATTAATGCTGTGTGTGGACAGTCCACACACAGTGTTACTGTACAGTAAGGTGTCTACATGTGTGTCACTGCAGGAACTAATTGGGCATTAATGATGCAGGTATCAAATTTACACGCAAGTCAGCATAAGTCACCATATTTACTGCACAGTACAGGCATGCACCCATACTGCACAGTAATTACACTTGCTGTGTAGTAAATGCACACATGTAGACATGCCTCCAGAAAAACACATCATAGAAGCTATCCTGCAGGCACAGAAATGTATACACAGAAATGTATTAGTCAGGTATAAAAAACAAAACTTTTCCAACAAAATGTTTCAAACAAAAAATAATCAAAATCTGTGTCTAGTTTTTGAAAAAAGAAAAAAAAGAAATGTATTTTGTTTCAGCTTAAAATGATAGTTCAGTTTGGCATTTTGGTTTAAAAGTTCTAATTGGAATGTCAATTTAAAGCAAAAATATTCCTTTTAATAGTTCACATAGGAAAACTGAAATTAAGTCTTCAGAATGGACATTTTCCCATGAAAAGAAACTTGGTTCCGACAAAACCATATTTATAGCAAGAAATGAGTTATTGAAATCCTGGCCAAATTCCCACTCCCCAGCTTCTTCCAGGATTAAAATAAAAGATTAATTAGGAAGAATGTTAGGCCTCATTAAAGAAGGATGTCTATATTGTGTAAAATATGACTAGGACTCATGAGCTACGGATTCAGGTCTCAACTCTGCAATAAACTTTCACGAGTAAGCAAACTAACTTTTTTGTACCTCAGTATCTCTTAACTGAAATGAAAATATTTCCTTACCTCAGAGGGATTTGTGTATGGATAATTTAATTCATTAGCATAATGAGGCATAATTTAGAAACTACTGTGATAGTATCCACACATATAGATCCTAATGGTCTGAAGAAATTGGGTGGTGGGATCCTACTCTAGTGCCCTACTTACTAGATTGTGGGAAATCAGTTGCAGAACTGTGATCTGAAAAGCTAGTTAACTGAACAATTTACACTACTGCTGGACTGATCTATGAGACAACAGACTACAAATACTATTTCGCTTTAGATTTTTTAGTTAAAAAATGGACCAAGTACAGTGCTTGATTGCTGATAGCCTAAGAAACATAGCCTTTTACAGCACTACATGAGGTTGTACAGCTGGGGGAAAGACAGTGTAGTACCTGTAGTAAATTTGGTAGATAGAGTTGGACTCTGCTGGGCATCCTTTACTGCATGCATCCTCAGTATATACTCAGTTGCAGGTCGAAGGCCATTAAGGTCATATTCCACAGTGTTCCCAGACACCATCTGCTTCACTTCTGGCTCTAAGCAGCAAAATGCACCAAAATGGAAAGAGATAACTTGTACTGTTTATGGACAACTCAAAGTCAATGCAACCCTTCAGCATGATGTGTACTTCTCAAACAGCCTTAACGCCTGTGATCAGTTTAATTTATCACTGTCTGGGGAATGAGGCTGAAAGAAGCAGAAGTATTGAGCTCATTGGAATCAGTGCATCGACCTGCACCAAGACTAAACTTGGATTGCTGTGGTCTCCGATCATTTCTGTACAAAAGTATTTGCACGTCCTTAGGCACATGATGAAGATAATAAGAGGGCCTGTTTCTTTCCAAAGTGACCACAGACATAGTTTCTTGACTGTTCGTCATCTGGAACAGGCACTGACAACTAAAGTGAGAATATTTTAAAATAAGTCAAAGTGCTACATCTAGGGAGAAGGAATCACCAACACACCTACAGGGTAGGAGGTGACTTTCTAAGCAGCACAGCAGCAGAAAGGGATCTCGGAGTCATAGTTGACTCCAAAGTGAATGTGAGTTGTCAGTGTGATGAAGTGATAAGTAAAGCTAACCGCACTCTTTCATGCATTGGAAGGTGCATCGCAAGCAGGTCTAAGGAGGTGATGCTTCCTCTCTATGCGGCATTGCTAAGACCACAGTTGGAGTAGTGCATCCAGTTCAGGGCACTGCACTACAAGAGGGATGTGGATAACCTTGAGAGAGTTCAGAGGAGGGCTACTTCAGAGGAGTGCTACTCATATGGTTAAGGGTCTACAGGTTAGATCCTATGAGGAGAAATTGAGGGACCTGAATCTCTTCAGCCTCTGCAAAAGGAGGCTGAGAGGGGATCTTGTAGTTGTCTACAGATTCATTGCGGGGGGGAGGGGGCAGTAAGAAATAGGGGATACTCGGTCAGCAGGGTGCTGCTTGGGGTTCCTAGGAAAATGGCCATAAACTGACAGAGAACAGATTTAGTTTAGACATTAGGAAAAAATTATTGACAGTAAGGGTTGCCAAAATCTGGAATGGCCTTCCAAGGGAGGTGGTCCTCTCCTCTACCTTGGAGGTCTCTAAAAGGAGACTAGACAAGCACCTAGCTGGGGTCATCTGACCCCAGCACTCTTTCTTGCCCAGGGCAGGGGGTCAGACTTGATGATCTGCTAAGGTCCGCTCTGAGCCTAAAAATCTGTGAAATCTATGAAGTCTAATGTGCATTTACAATTCAAAATAAAACTCTCCCCTGTCTTCCGTTAGCATGGGTGCTGAGTACATGGGGATCCAAAGGCCCCTTGGGAAGAAGGTTGTCATTTGAAATGCAGAAAACTTTCCACGTCCATGATCTTACCCTCCCCCCTGCCACCCTGGGCAAAAATAAAAGTTGATGCCTGAGCCTGTTGGGTTTCTGTTACTGAATCCATTCTGGATCGTCTCTCAGTGGCTGTGGACTTATCAACAGAGAACCCGCACTGATTGCACTTACCCTTCTCAGAAATATAGGAGATGACATAATTGTCCACAGCAGCAATTGCTGGCTGCCAGGTTGCTAAGGCCTCAGAATCTGTGATATTCACCACCACTAGGCCAGATGGGCTGTCCAGAGCTGAAGGGGAGGATAATATTGAGGGGATTAAAGAAACACATTAAAAGCCTCTTTGTTACATGCAATACATGGTGGGCTGGGCACATAATCGAAACTCTGCACAAACTGCTGCTTGATCTAGTTGATCAGATCCCCTTTGGAATGCTTGGGCTCTATAGCAAAGACGTCACGCTATGAAAAATGTCAACAAATGCCACTGGTGCAAAGCAAGGTAATTGCGAGCGAGAATTAAACAAATCCCAAGAGGCATACTCTGATAACTAGTTATATTCATGTTCCGAATCCAAAAGCTCTCAGATACAGTCTTGACATCATCAATCTTGAGGCTTTTATCAGAGATGACATTACTCTCAACATTCTCCATTTCAGGCAGTTTCTTGGAGGAAACTCAGACTCCTAAGTCTGGGATAAGAAATGATGCCTGTCCACAGCCAGGGTGACCTATTGATTCACTCAGCAATTTTTTCATTGCTTACTCTGCTTTTCTTTTCTTGTTTCCCTGTCTTTTTCTTGTTTTTTTTCCTTGTAGAGACCCTGCATTTCCCTTCATTTCATGCCTCTCTTTTGAGAACCTGCATTGGTTGCTCTGATTAGAGCAGAAAGGGGACATCAAGTACATCTTCCTCTCTCATGTTGAGTACATGAAACCCTCAGCCGTTCTGAGCTCCTAGTGATCTATGAAACAGTTATACTATGCAAGACTCTGTAGTTTCTGTGATCTTAGGTATCCTTTCATCTCTAATTTCTGAGCCATCTGTATGACTACCTGAAAAAAGCTGAAGTTGAGTCTGCTTTCTCTTTGGTATTACCTGTTTTCAGAGATCCAGAGACAGGCTCACTTTCTTCAAATCCTTTTACAGAGGTGATGTTGACAACATATTCTACACCAGGGATCAGTTTCACCAACTTGGTCCTAGTCTTGGTTCCATCAACTGTCACAACATTAACAGTACCTAAAATCAAATGAAATGGTGAACGAATGGTGAGATGACATCCCGACTAGTGTTTAGGCTTGCCCTACTGTGTTCCAATCAAATATGATCTTTTCCAGCATGAAAATGGCTTTTTCCTATGAAGCTGAATTTTCCTCGAAGTTAAAACTACTAACATAATGGTATTGCCTGGGTGTAGACCAGGGAAAATTTAGCATCTCAGGATAAATGAAGATAATATAAATATAAATCAAATATGAATCAAAGAGACTGGGTTATTAATATGTATCCCTAGTAGTCAAATAAATGTAAAGAAAAATAAAATCTTACCCTGTTCATGTAACATGGTATATTTTCATGTGGAAATTAGGCAGCTGTCTATTTGCAGATGGAGATATTTGCACGTGCAGGTAAACATAGGTGAAAATCAAAGCCTTGTTGTAACTACAGACTTATTTTGTTTCTGGAAGGAGATAGAGAAAGGCCAGCTACCTACATCAAGCTTATTGTTGGCCCATCTATATAGTGATTCCTTTGGGAGATCCCACAGCTACCAGTCATGAAATTTTACCTGAATAGACAGCAATTCAGGAAGTTTATTTCCCCCAAATTCTGGTGAATGTCTAGTATGACGCATCAAGACATGTATAATTTAATGTTCCTAAGCATTCCTATTGAATTTAGTGGGACTCTTTAATGTGTGTAAAGTTATACACATGCTTAAATGGTATGCTATGTCAGGGCATAAATCCTGGCCTGTCTTCCTTTTTGTTCAACTGGCACTTCCAGCATATTTCTGTTGCCTCTAGTACATTTCTGCATGCTTTTTGCTAACCCTGAAACATTCCTTAGTTGTGCTAAAGTGCACTGCTCATCTAGGAAGTCACTTTAAAATGACAGGTTCTTGTCTGTGAATTAAGTGCTAAAACTAAGTTGCGTTGTGTTCAGTAAAATGAAGTATCATTGGCAGAAATTCAACTAAGTTTCAGCTAAGTTGGGGTGATTTTGTTAAACTACTCTTAATCTTTAAAAGGAAGATTTTTCAAGATACTCAGCACACAGGGTGATGAGCTCTTGTGAACACTGGTTTAGGAACCTAAACAGAAAAGGAGATTTTTGGTGAATTTGGTCTCAGATATGGGTTATGAGCATAAGGGAGTCCAGTTCTGAGATCTTTGTCAAATTTGACCCATGGTGTGCAGAACTTGCCACATACTGTAAGCCTATTCACCAAAATCACTTCAGTGCACTCCTAAGTTTCTGGCCAGCAACTGGCTAGCACAATACAATGAACCTCTGTGACCTGAGGCCAGACAGCTACAGACTCGGTGTGTCTACATGAGAGGCTTAACTGTGTATTTAGCACAGTTTGCTGCAAAGTAAGCATGTGTGTCTGCACGTACACGTGCTTACTACAGAGAGCTGGTGCTGGGAGCTCCCTGGGGGGTGCGGAGGTACAGGGGATCCTGCTCCTTGTCCACCTTTGCAGGGGATTGAGGCATGGAGCTACAGGGGTGGGGTAGGTCCCAGTCCCCTGCCCCAATCTGCCGGTGGGGCAACTAGCAGCAAGTTAGCTGCTATACGCCTCACTGGCATTTCTGGTTAGGGAGCTGAGACCTGCCTCTCCCCTGAAGCTCTTTTCAAGTCTCCTGCCCTTGATTGGGGAACCAGGGCCAGGAGATCCCTGCTGCTGGGGCAGGGGAACATTGTCCCTGCCCTAGCAGGCAGCTACTTGAGGCCAGGAGACAGCTGTTTCCTGGCCCAGTGCTCCCTGCCAGCCCCTTGGCTAGCACCCAGGGGGAGCCTTGACCTCCCCTAGGTGGCAGCAGGGGCCCATTGCAGGGCTGCAGGAAACTTGGTGCAAAGAGCAGCAAATCTCCTCCCTAATCCCTACATGTGTAGACACCTGCCCAAAAGCATTTACTCCAGAGTATTTTGCACCAGAATAAACTTAGGACAAATCAAATGCATATGTAGATGTGCCAGCTGAGTAATAGACACCAGAATAATGCAATCACTTCAACTTGCTCACTTCTCTCTCATCAGTGTTTTCTATATTCTTGCATTCTCACCTCCAGTTTTGGGGGTATAGAGAATCCGGAAACTTTCCACTCGGGTTTTTGGAAGCATCCAGGTGACTGTAGCTGAGTTTTCAGTGATGTCAGTGAAATTGATTCCTTTGGGAGATCCCATGGCTACCAGCAGAGTAGGGCGAGCAGAGAAACACACCATAGAGAACACAGAAAAAGTTAGATCATGTATATATCCATCCTTCTCACTGGAATAACATTGATTTCAAGTTTCTATCCCAGGAGAAAAAAAGCTATAAATATTCAATCCACACAATGCTAGATCAAAAGATTCCATGCGCTTACAATTTTTTATCACACACTTAGAACAATCTTCCTTTTGGTTTTGATTTTTGTTCAATAAAATTACAGCAGTGTTTAGCCTGGTAAAACAGCTGTTAACTACATGTATGTAGGATCCTATAATACAGGGAAATACTGGAGTCTTCAGTGGCTATGAAAAATTTACATTTATGGGACTATTTTTATTTTTTTTAATTACAGAAACTCTGCTCGTCATAATTCAAATTCATTCAGATTATTTTTAGTTTTTTATTTAATCTCCTGAATCTCACTCATGCGTCCTGAAATATATTTGTCCATAGCTGTCTTTAGGTTGGAAAAAGTCTGCTTTCAAGCTGCCAAGGCTGTAATAGGGTGGATTGCCACTAAGGTCTTGAAACTGGGGTCTAAGTGCATAAAAAGCCCTGTCCTGTGAGATGCTGGACATCCTAAGTGCCTGCTGACTGCAAAGGGAGCTGAGGGAGATCAGTAATTTGCAGGATCAAATCCTAAATGATACTGCAGAATCCAGAAAAATAAAACTGAAGCCTAACCCAAATAAAAGTTGGTGAAGGCGCAGTGTAAAGAGGGAACCCTTTGCACCAAAGGAAGGACTTCCAGCTTGCAGAGAGAAGGCAGCAAAATCCTACCTCATTCTCTTTGCAGTAGCAGGCAATAGGTTAGAGGTATCCACTGGGACCATAGCTGTAAATGAACCTGCCTGCTGATGTGTATAATGGACTATAGTATCATCTGTGGCATGGCTATACTAATCTTACTAATACGTACTGCTAACTCTGTACCCTGAT
>NW_017728925.1:5783898-5826834 GCF_001723895.1 Crocodylus porosus
GGAGGTACAGGGGATCCTGCTCCTTGTCCACCTTTGCAGGGGATTGAGGCATGGAGCTACAGGGGTGGGGTAGGTCCCAGTCCCCTGCCCCAATCTGCCGGTGGGGCAACTAGCAGCAAGTTAGCTGCTATACGCCTCACTGGCATTTCTGGTTAGGGAGCTGAGACCTGCCTCTCCCCTGAAGCTCTTTTCAAGTCTCCTGCCCTTGATTGGGGAACCAGGGCCAGGAGATCCCTGCTGCTGGGGCAGGGGAACATTGTCCCTGCCCTAGCAGGCAGCTACTTGAGGCCAGGAGACAGCTGTTTCCTGGCCCAGTGCTCCCTGCCAGCCCCTTGGCTAGCACCCAGGGGGAGCCTTGACCTCCCCTAGGTGGCAGCAGGGGCCCATTGCAGGGCTGCAGGAAACTTGGTGCAAAGAGCAGCAAATCTCCTCCCTAATCCCTACATGTGTAGACACCTGCCCAAAAGCATTTACTCCAGAGTATTTTGCACCAGAATAAACTTAGGACAAATCAAATGCATATGTAGATGTGCCAGCTGAGTAATAGACACCAGAATAATGCAATCACTTCAACTTGCTCACTTCTCTCTCATCAGTGTTTTCTATATTCTTGCATTCTCACCTCCAGTTTTGGGGGTATAGAGAATCCGGAAACTTTCCACTCGGGTTTTTGGAAGCATCCAGGTGACTGTAGCTGAGTTTTCAGTGATGTCAGTGAAATTGATTCCTTTGGGAGATCCCATGGCTACCAGCAGAGTAGGGCGAGCAGAGAAACACACCATAGAGAACACAGAAAAAGTTAGATCATGTATATATCCATCCTTCTCACTGGAATAACATTGATTTCAAGTTTCTATCCCAGGAGAAAAAAAGCTATAAATATTCAATCCACACAATGCTAGATCAAAAGATTCCATGCGCTTACAATTTTTTATCACACACTTAGAACAATCTTCCTTTTGGTTTTGATTTTTGTTCAATAAAATTACAGCAGTGTTTAGCCTGGTAAAACAGCTGTTAACTACATGTATGTAGGATCCTATAATACAGGGAAATACTGGAGTCTTCAGTGGCTATGAAAAATTTACATTTATGGGACTATTTTTATTTTTTTTAATTACAGAAACTCTGCTCGTCATAATTCAAATTCATTCAGATTATTTTTAGTTTTTTATTTAATCTCCTGAATCTCACTCATGCGTCCTGAAATATATTTGTCCATAGCTGTCTTTAGGTTGGAAAAAGTCTGCTTTCAAGCTGCCAAGGCTGTAATAGGGTGGATTGCCACTAAGGTCTTGAAACTGGGGTCTAAGTGCATAAAAAGCCCTGTCCTGTGAGATGCTGGACATCCTAAGTGCCTGCTGACTGCAAAGGGAGCTGAGGGAGATCAGTAATTTGCAGGATCAAATCCTAAATGATACTGCAGAATCCAGAAAAATAAAACTGAAGCCTAACCCAAATAAAAGTTGGTGAAGGCGCAGTGTAAAGAGGGAACCCTTTGCACCAAAGGAAGGACTTCCAGCTTGCAGAGAGAAGGCAGCAAAATCCTACCTCATTCTCTTTGCAGTAGCAGGCAATAGGTTAGAGGTATCCACTGGGACCATAGCTGTAAATGAACCTGCCTGCTGATGTGTATAATGGACTATAGTATCATCTGTGGCATGGCTATACTAATCTTACTAATACGTACTGCTAACTCTGTACCCTGATTACCAAAAAAATAAAATAAAAAAGAAGGGATTCCCTCACTTTAGCCCCAAAGTAGGGCCCCTTACTTCAAGCCTCTTTAACTTGGTCTTTGCATATAAGATTAGGATTTTACCATAGGGAGAAAGACAGGAAAAATACTTTCCCTGGCTCTGAAGTGATGGAATATTTAGAGTCAGAGAACAAATGGTTTAGAGGGAGGTGGAAAGGGAAGGAATTTATTTAATTTTCACTCCTAGAACTAAAATTGTTTCTCTTGCTCTCTCCAAAGTGAGGGGCCTCACTAGTCAGAATTTAAAGTGGCACAGATGAGCCATGTGCCTTGTGAAGGAATGGCAGCTCATGCCTGAGCAGCAAGCTCTTTGGGCAGAAGTTGTCTTATTCTGTACAACAGTAAGCACATTGTTGGCACTCAATAAATAAGAATAACAACATAGGGTGGATTCATTGGTAAGCTCCAGGAGCTTTGTGCCTCTCTGGAAATGCCAACCAGTTAAGCTGGATTTGTGTCTGATTTGCATTACCGGAGGAACAGCAGCCAGAGCATGCACAAAATATAGATCCATCTTTATTTTTGCATAGGTGGAACCCGGGAGCTCATGGATTTATGAGGGGAGGTGGGACTGTGATGTAGTAATATTTTTGGGGGCACTGCTTTTAAACAGTCACACACGCACACGCGTGCACACAGACACTCACACACGCACACGCGTGCACACAGACACACAGACACACACAGGCGCGCGCGCACACACACACACACACACACACACACACACACTTCTTGCCTTCCCAAAACTGGCTCCTGATTTTGTATACATGATGCCTGGAATCAGACAGTGTTTAAATCTTGCTGCATGCACTTCTTGAATAATTAGAGTAACTCATGGGTGTTTTTGAGATTCAGTCTGAAGATGTATGACAGCATTTTGCCCCCGACTGAAAAATATTTCAACGAGTTGGAATTTAAGCTCCTGTGATCTGAATGTGGAGGGGCCCCCAGCAGCACTGGGGGAAGAGACCTGGCGCTGGATAGTTTATATTCAGGCATTTCAGTCCTAATCTGCTTTTTGACTGTAACCAAAACAACTCTGATGAGTGTTAACAAAAATAAATAGCCCACACAAGAGAAGTCCATTAGCAGAGGAGGGACAAATACCAAACACGAGCCACATTTAAATGATTGGTGGAGACATGCCAGCGTGTAGGGTGAAGAGAAAAAAGAAGGCTCTGAGTAAGACAGCTTGGAAAGATTGCAGGAAAGGAGTTGAGGAGGGTTGTAGGCTCCAGGTATTCCAGGAGTTCCAGTGCCAGGAATGCTAAATCGGTTGAAGCAAAAGGAAAGGAAAACAACCTAAGCTCCCCTGAGAACTGTAAATTATCTCCACCGTTTTCTGTAGACATTGGTTCTAGAAGTGTGTTCAAAAGTAAGCACCCGCCCCCCCCCGCCAAAAAGCAAAGCAAAAAGCAAAATAGGTTAAATAAAGTTGCATCACACTTAGCTATGGTTGCAAAGTTAGCCATGAAGTGACAATCTGGGGAAAATTAAACAATAATAAGAAATACAACGGAGGATAAAAGAGAGTTTGGTGGCCCGAGCTTGTACTCACTCAGGCCATCGTGAAGTAGGACTCATTATAATCCATCTTTAGCTACCTACTTTGGTGCTGCCAAATGCTTTTTTGCCATCAAAGCCCAAATGTTCTTGAAGACTAATAACTAGTAAATCAAAAAGCTATTTAGCTTTCCTGGTGCCATTGACTGTCATTGTCAGGAATGGTATAACCTGCCACCTGAGTTATTTAGTTGCATTTTTATGGGCCCATATCTATTATCAATTATCCATGGGCTATTTATGGGTGTTTGTCTTTTGCACTATTGGCTTCAGTAGCTGACATGCACCTAAATCTTTCTGAAAGGGCTGAATAAGAATGTAGTCATGAGGAAAATTATAACTGCCAGTGATTTACCATAAATATCCTGTGAGTCAGGGAAAATGGGGACACGCTGCTAACAAGTACAGTTGACTTTAAACATTTCCCAGTTGTGAGTCAAACCTTTGGTGAGAAGAAAGGTTGTCTGTGATGGATGGACACTCTGCTTAGTGCAAATGTCTCAGAGACTACGTATATTCATTTGCTGTTTATTTAAGAGAGTGATTGTAATCAGTTGGGAGCTCATCAGAAATGTGCATTTTCCAGCTAAGAATTAGCACCATAATTGGTCAGATGAATCATGGTGCCATGCATCTCAGGAGATACCTTTCAGTACTGATTTTCTCATCAAAGCCTTTTAAGACATTGAATAAAGATAATCAGTAAAAGTTTTGCAAATAAGTAACATCTTTGTTTGCTTGTAGGACTGAACAAACAAAGAAAAAAATCAAGCTGATTTGAAATGAATGTTTAATTTTTTCAGTAAACAGAATTTTTAAAAACTATTTGGGGTCAAACAGCATCATTCGTTCATCCAAATAAAGAATTTGAATTCATTTTCAAGCATTTAATATTTTTCTTAAACAAAACTGACCTACATTTCAAAATGTTTTGTTTCAACATTGTTTGGAACTGGAAACCGCCCCCTAAATGCTTCATTGAAAAATGTCAAACTGAATGCTTCAGCTTTTGTGGGAGGCGTTCTGCTGGTTTTTGACCAACACACTTGGCAAATCTAGCACAAACTTGCAAAATGTTTTATCTGGTCACTGTTGGAAAACAAAATAGCTACTCCCCTACTGCCTCAGCATTTTTTTCAGGTGCAGACAGAAGTGCAGCCCTACTGAGAATCCCTCACAGGAAGTGTTCTGAGTTACAGTGATCCCCAGGAGCAAACAGAAGTTCACTGTTGGTTCCAGGGAGGAAGGGATGTAGCTGCTGGCTGGGAGCCTGCTGTGGGTTTCCCCTACCAATGGCCACTGCTCCCTGCAAGGCTTCAAAGTTTTCAGAAAGGGGAAGGGAGCAGGGGGGGCTCATTCTAGGAGTTTCCCAGCCAGCTGTGGAGGGTGAGGTGGGTGAATTGCCCCCCCCCCAAACCTCAGAGGGGCTGAGGCAGGGGCTCCAATACCCTCCAGTAGCGGCTGCACATCCCCTAGTCTGAACTCCCCCTGCTCCCTTTCCTCCCCACCCACTCTGAAAACAGCTCGAGGCTGGCAGGCAGTGCAGCTGGAAGTTATAAAAGACTCTATTTTGAAACATCTTCATCTGACCCCTCATAGTAATGAGGGGTCAGATTTTCACCCGATCAGTCATTTTTAAAGCAAGCTGCAGCTTTCCGTTTGTGTTTGGTCCCAGCTATAAACTGCTTTCTGTGGCCAGACCAGGCAACAATTGTCACTTTTGTCTGTGCCCTTAATGGCCCCCTCCTTCTCTCAACTGTAGTGGAAGGGTGGGGGGTAAAGTGCTCTGAAAGTGGGGTTTAGTTTTGGTAGAGATTTTTAGTGGTACCTACGGGAGTTAAGACACTCAAGAATAATGCAGTGGATGTACTGGAACAACAACATTACTGTGTTTGTTGCCCTCCCTGGCTCCATTAAAGTCAGAAGAGTTCCACCCATGTAAAGCTGGTATAAGGCACTGTGGAATCAGGCCATGGTCTCTTCTTTTAAAAGATAAAATAACATTTGTAACCCCTTGCACCTGCTTTTTCCACTGAGGATGCTATTAGGTGGTAAATTCAGCTGAGTAGTCACTGATACCAAAGTGTTTTGCACACTAGTAATACCCATGTCCCATGTATCCTCCAGGTGAAAACTACAAAGCATTTCACAGGTATTAAAGGCTTAATTCTGTCAGAGACTAGAGACTTCTGTGTCATGTTGAGCACTTCAGCTGAAGGTTGATAGCGGTTAGTATCTTGCAGATCAAGACCTAACTGATTAGTCTTTCAGCACCCCTGGGCCCTTGGTGAGATTTATTAGCCCTTTTTTATATGTTGGCAAGCTGATGTAGGATAGAGATATGGGACTGTAGGCTGTCCTAAAGTCAACAGGGAGGTTCATGGGAATGACCAGCAAGAGGGAAAACACTTTTTGCTCTTGAAATCTGTGCTGATCCCTAGACTCTGTTGTCTTACCTTCAGGTAACAAGTATGAAATAAAGCACGCAGTCTTTTATGACATAATGAAGACAGTCAGGCAGAAGAAGGTGAGAAAGTTCCATCAGATTAGGCACATGGCAAAGAACCACAAAATGTGGGTTAGGAATGTGGGCAAGAGACAGTCTGTGAAATTCAGCGGACAACTTGGATAAGAGATGGAGAGCAATTAGAGAGAGTTATATGCATGATGCTTTTCCCCTCCATTGTAGGGACAATACCTGTGATAGCTACTGTATTTATGGGTTGGGAACGCCGTCCACTGATAATTCCATAGAGTTCAATTTCATACTCAGTACCCTCTTTCAGCCCTGTTATATCTTGGGTGCGTTCATGACCCGGTACTATACGTTCCCATGGATCAGACTGCTTTTTGATATCCCTGATTTTAATAAAAAAGCTGTCGAAAACCCCATCATCTGCAGTCCAGGAAAGACGGAAGCCATCTGGGGTAGCATCTGAAACCAGAAGGTTGTCGACCTCAGGTTCTGCTTCTAAAAAAGGAGAAAATAGCAGTAGGGAAAAAGAAATGATTGATCACATATACATATTTTTTTTACCAGTTCATAGTGACCTGCCTTAGGTCAGGTTACAGCGTGCTATAAGAATCCAGCCACAGTTCAAAGAAATGGAAACAGTTGGCTTGCTATTAAAAGGAAGGGGGAAAAGCCCGGTAAGGGTTGAATCTTTAGAGTAATACATGTATAGTACAAGATGTATGATAATGTGTATATGGCCATGTGCAAACTTTCAGTATCCAACAATGGAACCATTATCGGGGTATACAGAATATGCCCCTGTTGTGCATTAATAAACATGCTGATATTTAGTTGTTCTCTGTCTTCCACTAGAACTTTATTTTTTTAAAAAACCCATCATTAATAATTTACAGCAGTGTCTACAATACCGCTTGCTTCTCCACGTTTGATAGGGAAGAAAAGCCCTATAGAGAAGCCACTGAAGAGATTCCTTCCCTTATGTCAAACACTTTCTGCACATGGTCCTAGCCTTCCTGATGTTTCTGATCAAAGCTGAATTAGAATATCCACTTCTCCTTTGAAATAAATGAAGAATATTGAAGACCCATATCCTCTGAGCTGTACCCTTATGTCCGAAAAAAGTTTTTCTAGAACCTTTAGTGTCATCTTTGGAGATAGAAAAGGAGGGGAAATATTGCTGGTCTGTATTTCATTGACTGTTTTTAACCATGTTATATCAAACAATTTGACTTCTGTGAGTCATACTACTTAACCCAAGGATAGGTCTGCACTAATTATTTTTTTTATCTCCCTCATAATGTGCCCCTGGGTTCCCTAGCTGCAGCAATCTTGTCTTAAATTTTACTGTCATCATCAGCAAACATTCTAGTACCTCCAATGTGCTTGCCTTTTCCACAGTGAGAGGTGCACATTTATATTCATGCCAACATTCAGGTGAATAACTCAAGCTTTGCTGATATATAGAGTCAGAAAACTCATTGGATGGAATTTGATGGAGGGTACAGGTTGGACTACAGAGGCAGTCAGGTAACAGTACTTTTCAAGAAAGCCTAGATGCAGCTGAAGAAGCTCAGCTATGATGCGTATGAGAGAATGGGCAATCACATGCTGACAGGAACACCAACTCTGCTAGTTGTAATGATCATTCTTGATTTTTTTTCTTAGTCAATCTGCATACCGAATGAAAGGAAGGAACTTATGGGCAGGAAGTTCATAATAACTTTCTTCCTGAATGGTCCTCATAGGTGGAAAATTTTGAGATGCCAGAGGCTGTTCATGTGATGAACTTCTGAGTCCAGTCTGTTTTTTTTAAAGACTCCCATAAAGGATTCTTGCATGGAGCAAACAAGAGCAATTTTCCCTTCCACCCTCCTCTCATTTTTTTCCCATTGAACCCCATACAGGCAGGAAATAAAGAAAGCACCAAGAAACAGGGGATGAAATCATGCTAGTGAACCTATTGATCATGATGAAGTATGTGTTGCCATGATGAAGAGGATGCAAAAGCCATGGTTGTTTTGCAAATGGATTGCACAGAACATCTTCCAAGTGAGAATATAAGTGTGAAAGGAAGGATTGAAAAGAATAATTTGTTCACGTTCAAATACCTGTAATGGCCACAATGCTTAGGGGCTTTGTTTGGCGCCCCTTGGCAAAACCATAAAGCATAACCTCATAGCCAATGCCAGTAATAAGGCCTTTAAGCTTCAGATGCCGCTGGGTTCCTGAAAGAAGGAACTCTTGTGGGTCCAGCAGCTTGCCAGAATCCACCACGATTACTAGAAAGTTGTCAAAGGCATTCTCCGATGCCATCCAGGACACTGTGAACCCATAAGGGTTAATGTCAGAGACAGTTAGATTTTCCAGTGGGGGCATGGCCTCTAAAAGAAGGGAAGGTGCACAAAACACAAAAAAGAAAAGAAGCGAAAAATATTGCGAGTTAAACAGCGTCATGGAAGCCACCATAAATCAGTCATAAATCTCCCGCAACCCATAGGATTTAATGGAAATGCATGACCAGCACAACAAAGGAGGGATTTTCAAAGGAGCTTAAAGGAGTTAGATGCCACATTCCCATTTAACATCAGTAGTATTTCAGCACCTAACTGTCTTTGGCCTCTTTGAACATCCTCAACATAAGTGATTAAACACATTCATTTAATTTCACATACACACAGTGAATCATAAATAATACAGGCTTAGAAATTATTTGGGTAATTTAATAAAAAGCCTGATATTTCTCCTCCTGTATCTAACTTTCAACCACTATCTTTTGCTTTTTCTTCCAAGGATTGACCCAGTAAAATTAGAATTAAGGTCATTGGAAGCACAAGTTCTCAATTACCCAAGGATTATTTCTTTGAAAAAATGAAATTTCACTAGATAAAGTTAGGGGCTAATGGCTTCAGATCAGACTAGCTACCTAATCTGCCAATTAATTATGGGCAAGCTTCCCTTTTTATGTCAACAACTTAAAGGGATTCCAGTATAGATTTCCCTCCTCCCTGATAATTTTCAGACCAAAATATCCTTAGTTTTAATTTAAGGGATTGTCAAGAGTTCAGTTGCCACTGACCATTAAAATAAGTGGCTGGATTTTTCAAAGAGCTCATTTAAAAATATGCACAATTTGACATTGTGAGCTGGTGAGTACGGAGCTTTTTTTGGGGGGGCCTTCAGGGTGGTTACTAAACATCACAATTTCATTCACAAATTCTTGCCCCAGTTGTTCCATTTTACTCCATTCATAAAATCTACCACTCCTACAAGACTAAGCTTCCATTTACTTCAATGGATATTTATAAATAGTGTTTTGTTCTGTGTTTTTTAAGTAACACGCTTCTGTTGGAGAAGGCAAGTTAGTCAAAATCAAACTTTTATGCAGGAAAGGGGTGGTTTTGACAATTGGTTTGAAATGAAACCAAATTTGAAAAAAGTAATAGATGATCATAATAGCTTGTTTTTAATATTTTTGAACAAAAATTCTGGCTTTTTGGTTCAAAATAACTTTCCTTTTATTTCAGATTTTTAATAGAACTTTTCAATTACCCTGAACAGAAAGTTATTCAAGACTTTAAAATAACCAGAAATATTTAGATTCTATCTTTGGGAAAAAATGGAATCTGTAGCTGAAGTGGTGCTTATATATGGAGGAGTTTGTGGCATTGATTTTTTCTTTTTATTAGTCAGCTTGTGATTTTAATACAAGCTGAAGATGTCTACAGCAATAGGTTGCTGCTTTTAGGTTTTGCATAAATCTAAATGAAAATGAATTAATAAAAGAGATACTTGGTCAACCAAAGGCCAATTTGTGAAGGGCCAACCGGTGAGCAATTACACAGGACATCTCACTGACTTACTGAGAGCTCATGCCAGTAACTGCTGCTCCCCAATATGGTTAGTAGAAAATATTTGATTTTTCTGAATAATTTACAAAAAATATGTTTTGCCAATGCTACTCAATAGTAACAGTAATGGGTTTTCAGCTTCACAGGATATTACTACCACTTCAAAAGCCTCAACTAGGCTCTAGAGCTAAAGTCCTGGCCCTTTGAAATTTCACAAGTCGCACAGAAAGGAGCTGTCAGCCTCACACACTGTCAGGACTACACAGTGTAACTGAGCCTACAAGACAACAGGAATCTTAAACAGGCAGTGCTGCTCTGAATCCCAACAAGTGCTATAGATTAGATTATTGGCCTTGTGATACCAGCCACACATGCTCATTGGTCCACCTGACCCTGCTGCACACTTTCTCTGAGCCTCCAATACTGAATAATCTCTTTAAGCATCAACATCATTATGTGATCTGAAGCCACTAAGCATAGCCAGCATTGCTGGAGCAGACATTTTGTTACATAGGGGAGCAAAAGAGAAAATTCTGTACTTTGCTCCATGGCAAAATAAATTTTAAAAGAATAAATAAAAAAAAAAAAAAGAAACCAAAAAGAACCTTTAAATGGGTACCTGTCATGACAAAAGCAGTGAGGGGCTCTGTGTGGACACCTGCACTGGTGGTGCCCTTAATATTAATATCATAGCCAGTGTAATCTACCAGGCCTGAGATGTGAGCGTTGCGGGCACCTCCCGACACTGTAAGCTCCTGAGGTTCATGTGCTGAATAGGAATCTCTAACATTTATAACAAACTTTGCAAAAGGCCCATTTCTTGTGGTCCATGAGAGGTTGAAGCTGTCGGGGGTAACGTTTGTGAGTGTTAGCGTGCCCAGCTGTGGCTCAGCCTCTGAAGGGAAAGGAACACAGGTGAAGAGAAGGCATTACTTAGCGAAGAGCTGTGCTAATAAGCAACGGAGGGTTATGGCTGCTTAAAGCGGTGTCTGTACTGCGTTGTACCTAGCTTTTAGCACCTGTTTTGCAGCACATAATAGAATGACAAACTGGGTATTCATAACAACTGTTTGAATGCTGGTGGTATAATTTCCATTGCATTTTAACTTGTTCTTTTTTTTTTGGTTCTATTTCTTAAGAAAACTAGATTTTTAGAATTATCTTCAGCCTGATTTACAGAACTGCCAGACGCATGCTGCCCATGTGAATTCAAAGAGAACTTGCAAATGGTCAGCACCTCTGGAAATGAAGCTGTGAGGCCCAAACACACAAAAGCACATAGGCACCTCAAGTCAGCCCTCTTCTCAATATGTCCTATTGGCTAGTTTAGGCAGCCAAGTATTTTGGCTATTGTGGGTTTCATTGTGCAATGTCTAACTCTCCCCCTGTATCGGACTCATCTTGTAGGTGCTTAACCCACAGCTATGGATTATGGTAGAAGCAAAACGCCTACATGATAAATCCTGTAATGCAGAGTGGTGCAGCATCACTAAGCCCCTTTGTGCAATGTCCAGGAATATGTACCAGGACTTTATTCTGAAAAAGCCAAATCTATTAGATAAAGCAAGGGAGATTTTAATGCATAAAAGTCAGAGAGCTTCATGCACAGAAGAAGGTCAATATAATTATCCCCACCAGTGGGCTATGGGGACATTGAGGCTTGGGGTATTGAAGTACAGGAACTTGTTTGGATCACCCAGCAACTGGTGGCAGAGAAAATTACAGGAATTCAGGTAGGATGAGTTCCAATTAAGGACCTTTATCTATTTAGCCATATTGCTGAATATTGAATGAAGGCCATTATACTTTTTTAGTCCCATATTCTTCTGATGATAAAAGCCTTCCTCATACACAGAAATGTCCCATGTATTGATCTCATCCTCAAACTGAATATCTTGAACTGGAGCAAAGCCATTTATTTTATTTTTAAATGAATCAATAAATCATTTATGGAAACCATTTTATCAAAATGTTTTGGGACACCTTGGTGAAATGGAATCAGTAATTATTTAGGGGAATTAATTCTGTAAGTGATTCATGCTGGGGAAGATAACAGACACATCAATGAACAACAGAACAACTGAAGAGCAAAACTGTATTGATAACTGAAATAACTGAAGTGCTGCAAACTGTTCCAGAACTGATTCTCCCACCCGAGACTCAGCGTAAATGATTTAGGAGAGAGTTTGTCACCCCATTCCCTAGTCCAGGAGCAGGTGCTTCTAAGTGCCCCCAATTAAGGATGCATGCTGGGTCTGTCATCATGCTGTCATCTAGCGACCAGTAGTGCCAGCATGGTTGGTAATGAAATTGTCATTGGGAAAGCTTAGTGCTTCTGAAGACTGGGATGCAGAGGCAGACAACTGTAGATGGAGAATGTAGTGATACCAGACACGGACCCCTCAGCCCTGCATGCAGGTTGAAGAGAACAATCTTTTCTATCCCGATCCTGAAACAGGCACATTCCGTCACATGCCATTTGCATCCATGTCAAGCAGGCCCATATCATGGCACCCAAATTCCAGGAGTTACTACATGCAACACAAGGTGAAAGTATCTCTCCAGGCAAGGTTTAGTAGGATCCCAATATTCTGGAGTCACCACCAGCATTCAGAAGAGCTCTGGCATCCAGCGGAAAGTACTGAACTGTCCATTTAAGACTCACCAGCAATGATGCAAGTGATAGAGTGGGAGGCTGATCATCAAGAAGGAATGGACTTCTTTTTGATCCCAGCTCTTTACTAGTGGGGGGGACATGAAATATGCCAGGCAGAGAAAACACTCTTGGACCAGCATTAGATAACTGGACCACTCCATGCAGTGCCTGTTGGTGATTCAGCATGCCACAGAAAACACCAGTAGAGAAATGCAAATGCCAATACCATAAGAGACATGTGACCTTTACAAACAAGGAACCAAAATGGCATGCAGATGCCTTTCTGGTAGGACAAAGAGAGTTCACCCTCATGGAGGGTCACAGGCAAATGAGGATGGATGATATAGAATGAATGTCAGTATTATTTCAGACCAAAGGCAAAGATATTCCAGAGAAATCCATCTGGACCAAGTCAGTTATATATATATACACAGAACTTGCAAATAAGTGTATATATAAAGAAACCAATCAGAGGTTTACTGTGTTGCTCCCTTAATGGTGGGGACACTTTTTCGGCCTTTCTCATGGTCCTAGATATCCTTTCTTTAGAATGGGCTTGGGTTCAGCTCATTCAACTTCTTCCCATACTAAAGAGGGTGGCTTAGATGAGAAATGGTGATGTCTGACCAGAGCCACGTTCTAGAGCAGCTTAGAAGACAGTGGAAGAAACAATAGAAAAAGCAAACCTTGAAGATGAAATACCTGTGGTTGCCACTGCTGTCAAAGTCTGACCAATTTGCCCATCAACTAGACCATGGAGTTGGACAGTGTAATTAGTGGCAGCTCTTAGATTGGTGATTACAAAACTTCTTGAAGCCCCTGACACTGTGTGCACCAGGGAGTCCAAAGGCAAGTCAGAGTTTCTGACTTCTAAAACAAAGTGATCAAAGGCAGTGTCCTGTGCTTCCCACGTGAGAGACGCACTGTTTGAGGTAGCGTTTGAGACAGTTAGTTTGCTAAGGAGAGGTTCATCTACTATAAGAAGAAAAACAAATGGACATGTGTTGCAATTATTAAAACACAGAGTAAAAGTAAAATGAAATAAAACAAATAAAACAACAGTAATCAGAGGTGGAAAAAAGACTTATTTGATTAGCTAGCCCTGGTGCCCCTTCCCCATCCTATCCCAGTCACAGTTGAACCAGACTCACCCCAGTCTCCTTTAGCAATAAGGGCAGGTTGGCCATGACCCAGTGATGGCTCTCTGCAACCTACAGTCCCCAGGTGGAGAACTCCAAATTCATTTAACTTCCAGAATGCTATTCTCCACACAGAAAACATGGCTGTTGTTGATTTAGTCACAGATACATGCTACTATGCTAAACCATGCCTGATTTCCTAAAGTTCTGCAGATCTTTCTGGTATAATCATATTGGGGTGGAATCAAAATTCCTCAGATTTATACCTCTTAAGATGACACACTTATTCTTTGCAATCCCTGATGAAATACAAGTGGTTTTATCTTTGTAATTTCTCCCTAGGATAACATAGGCATTGTACTAAGAGATAAATTTGTTCAAACTGTGTCAAAAGGCAACAGTTAATATGGGTGTTAAATAGGGGAGTGCAAAGCGGGCCCTATTTGATTTGGTTTTGGATTCAGCCCTAATCGGGGACAGTGATTCAATTCATTAGTTCGGATCACTCTTCCTGATTCGATTTGGCTGAATGCAAGTATGAAGATTCGAAGCCGATTCGGAGAACCAGCGATTTGGACACAGACACAGCTTTAAAAGTTTTTTCTACATTCTTCAAGGTACCAGCATGGCTTGAGATCGCTGCGGTGCTGGGGCAGATGGAGAGTCCCACAGGAGCGCGGGGCGGGGGGTGGGGGAGGCTCCACATGTTCAGCAGCAAACCTGGAAGTGGAGTTGAAATATTTCCAGACAACTTCCAGGTCTGCCAGGGAGTGAGCTGGGACCCCCCCCCCATGCCTCTCCAGCTCAGCAATCAGCTGCTGGGTGACCCTGAGTGCCCCCCCAGACTCAGGAGACACCAGTCATTGAACTCGGGGGGTGTGGGGGGCTCCCTGCACACTCCGTGGCAGACCCAGAAGTGGACTGGAAGTGCTTCTGGTTCACTTCTGGGTCTGCTGCTGAGAGCGCTGCATGCCTATGGGACACTCCATGTGCCCCAACATCACAGCACACATGAACTGCACCGGGTATCTAGAGGTATGTAGAAAAAACATGTAAAGCTGTGTCTGTGTCCGAATCTTTCTGAAACAATTCAGAGGGTTACAATTCCATTTGGAGAGATTAAAGGGTCCTCTGATTTGATTTGGATTCAGAGATTCATCCGTCAAATTGGCCAAATCGTCACCAAACCAAATCAGGGACCAAAGCATTGCACAGCTCTCGTGTTAAACTATTGTGTGAGATACTGTATTGCTACCCTGAGAGGAGATCTAGCAGTTTTGTAATTGGATATCTTACTACTTCCAGCTTTATGCTATTATTAATCTAATGGCAGATTTCTTTCTTTCCTTTTAGGGTCCTTGCTAAGACAGGACGAAATGTGAAACTTCAGGTTGTATTAGGTGGTAAAATATAAGTCCATACCTATTCTGTGTCAGTATCAGCCCTATGCATCCTTTTTGTCCTTCAGCAGCAGTTATTTGAGGTTTTAACTGGAATTAAAGTGGTGTATTTACTTTGTACAAATCCACTCACAGCTTGAATTTCACCTGAAACCCATGCAAAGCCAGCAGCAAGGTAACTCCTCCACCCCAAAACAACCTTTACCTATAGCTACTACAGTTTCTTATTCAAGAGAAACAGCACCCCCTAAATGCGTCATAACAGATACAAACATGTCACAAAGCTGAGGTGTTTATAGAAAAACATCACCTCAAGGCTCAGTTCTTGAGATGACTTACTGAGTATCCCATTCTCTCTGAAGTTGTCCCTATTCTGATGGAGTCGAGCAAGAGAAAGCTTATTATTTCTGCTGTGAGTGAGATAATCTGTCATGGTCATGGATGCCTCTCCCTGAGTGAGATCATGGTTAAATGTAACCTTAATTTAAAACATCTCCCAACACTCTTCATCGGAAGATGTGAATAAGTATAAACTGATGGGAAGCTGGGTGGGAGAAATAAGGCCAGGGAAAAGGGATGGCCCTGTAAGGAGAAAGAAGAGTTAGAATATGAGGTAGGTTTATATACCTGTAATAACAGCAACACTTATTGCCTGTGTGCGGAAACCAGGAGTGATCCCATAGAGGTAGACAATATAATCAGTGCTGGGGGATAGCCCTGAGATATGAGCAGTTCTTAAATTGCCTGAGATGTTGTACTCCATGGGCTCCAACAACCTGTTAGAATTAATAATTTCAATGGTAAAGGTCTCGAAGGCCCTTTCAGTGGCTGTCCAGGAAAGGTTGAAGCCTTCTGGAGTAATGCCGGAAACGTTTAGCTCACCAACTTCTGGGTGCATTGCTGAAGAGGAGAACAAAATGAGTTAGAATTAGATACCCCTTGAATTCCCGATGTTCAGAAATGCTCTTCTTGCATATATTGCTTCCCATCTGCCAAAGCTCTAAGCTGACCCTGGAACAGAAGGTTCAAACAGCAGCTTGCTGCAAGCCAGCAGTAGCTAAAGAGAAGCAAGTAAAGAAAAAAAAAGAAAAAGAAAAAAGAAAATGTCTAAAATTGCTGCATAAAAGAAAGCTGCAAGGCCATGGCGATTTTTCCATCCTTCTGAGAGCAGACATGCATCCTGAGATCTGAGCATGAAAGCAGATGTGAAAGAACAACACATTCCTTCACTCTTTTAAGAGAAATTGAAACTTGAACCCTTACTTTATCAAGGGGGAAAGGTTGTGTTTCATTTTAGCTCTTCCCCACTCCCTCTCACTTTCAAGAATATGGAAGTTGGCATGTAATCCTGGAGCTAGAGCCAAAATTTGGTGCTATGATAGCCCCCTTGCGGTTTCTCTCCTCCTGGATGCATCCCTGATGCTCTACATAAATGCTCAAGGAAGTCTCACAATAGGAAATCCCCAGAAAGAAAATGTCTTAAAAAGCCAGATGTCTGACCAGGAAAGAGGTGGGATATCCTACAGAGTGTCCTCTGTTATTTCTTTTGAAGTATTGTAGAGACAGAACATAAGCCATACTTAGGCAGGAAACTGTAATGTCTCTTTTCTTTGTAGATCTGTAATGCTTTGTTTGTTTTCTTAAAGCAATCATCTACGCATTGTGACTGGAGTAGAAGCTGGGATCACCCCATACTCAGAACTCCAACGGGAAGTTTTTAATGCAGGACACAACCCAAGGCAAGCGCATCACGTCATAAATCAGTCCAGCCAGTCCAAGCTTCTTAAAGCGCCATTGCAACAAACAAGCTATACATACCCTATCTTTTAATTATTTTTAAATTCTCCTGTGTAGTTTTAACTGCTGAATAAAATGTACTCAGAAACCGAAATTGAGACCATGCTTGAGCCGTCCTCCAAGCCAGAGAAAAAATTGCAGCAGATTGCAAAGGGCTTATGGGAAGCCCAGGTTCTACATGAAACAGATCATTAGCACATCTGAATGAAGAGCCACTGTGCCCCAGGTATTGTCATTTGGGAATGTGAACTAGAAAGTCCTATCTATTTCAAAACAGTCTGAGTGTCTAAAAGTGACTGTAAAGTTATGTGTGACATTGAAATAATGTGAACTTCTACCATAAGTATATAGCCCAATAAGGCTGGAGGGAGATATTCCTGTGTTATATCTAATAGATAGCAACTGCTGCCCACTGCAGGTACAGCAGTAGATATAACAAATAAAACACCTGATGAGGCATCAGATCTAAACTGGAAAGGAAATAAAATAAATATTCAACTGAATAGGTAGAATACGTCATCTGGGCCTGCTTCAAACGAAGGCTAATTTATTAGAGATCTGTTAATCATTACAATAAGACTCTTTTTATTTACAGAGGATAAGCTTGAATTTCTCCAATTTATGGAGCATTCTTGAGGTTTTTCATATTCAAAATCCAGATCTGAATCTGCTTTCTATTATATATAGTGTTTTTATTATATGTTGTATTTACATCAATGAAAGCTGAATGAATAGTGAAGGTGAAGAGAAGAGTCATAACACTGTGGTCTAGATTACAGATTATTTTAAGCAGCTTTTGGTTATTGATGGCCGAATTTTCATCTCTGACACTCATTATACCTTAGCATAACTCTGTTGACTTTAGTGGAGTTATTCCCAATTTACACTACTGTCAGAGCAACAGGACGGCAATACTGTAACATGCAATATTAACAAAGTTACATGTTTCAATGCATGTTTTTGGCCTTTGAAAGAATTCATCTCCATCCTGGTCTACTTTAAATACAGGATGTGGAACTAGAAAGGACTCCCTGGGTCATTGAGTCAAGTACCTTGCGGACAACTTCCTCGTATAATCCAGTTAATAGACTTATCCATATACTTTGTGCATTGGTTTGGCAACAGTTTTGGAATATGAAAAACACAAGTGTTTGCTGTTTTGTGTACTGGGCCTATAAAAATGGGTGTCCATACCTTTCACAGGACACTGTGCTCTTTCTGATTATGTGCACTACAGAACTGGGTTTTGTAATTAGCATCAATAGTCAAAGAAATGAGGTAAGTATGCAAAAAACAAACAAACAAACAAAAAAGAACAAAAAAAAGTAAGAAAAACAATTCTGAAGAAAAATAGGCCCTTCTTAAAGCAAATGACATCATGGTGGCACTGAGACTCTTCCTGGAAAATCTGATCAGGCCAGAGGTGTTCAGCTGAGTTTTAATTACAGGCACCCATGCAAAACTAATCAAGTGTACAAGCTCTCACACCCCTATCTTCAGAGAAGAAAGGGATGTGGAAGCGGATGAATGATTTAGAAAGGGTACCTGTCGTGGTTTCAGTGGAAAGGGGTTTGGTCCTGTGGCCCTGAATCATACCATACAGGGTGATACTGTAGCGTGTGTTATCCTTGAGAGCAGTAATATTCAGAGAACGCAGTCCCCCTGGGACTGTATGATTCTGAAATTCTTCTGGATTGTTAGACTCCTGCACCTGAAGGACAAAATTCTCAAAGGCCCCGTCTGCTGCTGTCCATGTGGGTCGGAAACCATCCCAGCTAACCTCTGATACTGTTAAATTTCCAAGCTCAGGTTCCTCCGCTGAATAAGGACAGAGAGTCAATCAGTTACTGCAATTACAGATTGATGAAGAAGTGGCGTTCCGTGTTAATGAAATTCACTTGCAAGCAGTTATGTATAGATGAAATATGCCCATTTTCAAATATGCCTACCCTTGATGACTCTTCATAAAGTCTCCTTCAGAGACTTGGACTGCAGAGCAGTATAGTAAGAAAAAACAATAATAATAATAAACAATAGCCATATTAATATTCAAATATAGCACACAGAAGGCCATTTATATACATCTTTGGAGCTGAAAGTATTTTACAAACGTGTAAAAAGCCTCACCATAAGGTATGTAAGTATTTCAATAACCATTTAACAGCTGCTATTAGTAACCCAGCAGTTACTGCTCTGAAGTGATTATGATACTGCAGTTTTTCTTATTCTAAGGTTAAGAAGAAGCTTTAGCTTTTGTAGTTAATTGGAGCTGTGAGTTTTGTGTTTCAAATGGTGTTCACTTGGAAAACACCATTTGATTTTTATAAACGAATTTCTAATGCAAAATAATACGGAATGGAAAGTGTTCCCTCTGCTCCATCACCCCATCTTTAGAAATATACTACTTTGAAGTTTCCCAAGATCTTAGAGTAAGTTTCCTGGGGACACATATGCTGGATTTTTTTGAAGGAATTATTGCCATTATGCTAAAATAGGAATTTCAGATGTAGGATACAGAAAGCTTCCTGTATTGAGAGAATATGATTGATTCTTTGAAATTATGGAAGTCCGCAAAGGAAACATGATATTGTGGTTTGCAGTACATATAATCTATGGTTAGCCTATGAATTTAGCCAGTTCCACATGTCTCCTTTCTCTTATTTGCATTGTTGAAATCAACATACAATATTTATGATAGGACCTGATTATTCAATCACTACTCAAACTGCTGCATACTTACTCATGTCTGCTGTTGCACTGAAATCAAAAGACCTGATTTTTTTATACCTGATATACTAGGGTCCCCTTACAACACACTCGGCATGTCTACACATGCACATGTACTGCACAGTATGGGCATGTGTCTACATGCACATGTCTCTATGCGCAGTAAATATTGCAACTTGCACTGTCTTGAGTGTAAATTTATACCTAATTAGTTACTGTGCAGTAACACACCTGTAGACATAGGTACAGTACATGCAGTAACATGGTGTGTGGACTGACTTGGGACTAACTTTAGTCCCAAATCAGTCTGCATAGCATTAATAGACTTTAATGCCTGCATGTGTAGATGCCGGCCTATTCCTGCTTACTGCACAATAAATTTAAGCCAGCATAAATGTATGTATAAACATGCCCATTGGGTGTAAGAGGATTTATTTACACCATTTCAAGGCAGTGTAGTGTAAAGGGGCTCTAAAGTACGTGAGAATAAAGCTCAATGTGATGAAGGGCTAACTCCTATTTTATCTTTACATAACTAGAATGGCACTTCCAGAGCCATATAACTGCCATTTTTGACACACCTTACAAATGAGGGTTGAATGTAGTATGGGTAAGTATGTTTTATAGGGCCTAATTTATATAGCATGAGCCTAATACTCCAGAACTCACATTACCTTCACCGGATTTATGGATGCTTAGGCCCTATGCCATTGTACAAAAAAGCGGTATCATTCAGCTCCACCAAACTCCCAACTAGCTCCCTCCCACCTTCCTGTAACCCTGAAAAAGATACTGTTGTATGGAATAACTTTTCAGATCAGTACTGGTCAACATATATTGCACAATCCACAGCTGAGCTGTTTTAATAAAAAGCAGAAACAAGGCTCCTTGATATCTAAGGGAAATGCAGTATAGAAAGCACAATTCAGCTGGAAAAGGGAAAGCAGGATGAAAAGGAGATGGTTGCTTCACAAGTTAAAAATATTTTATGGCTGTGTAGGCAATTAAAATAAGACATTGCTTTAAATCAAAATAAATCAATATTAGAAATTAGTGCAACATTGTTCAAGAAAAAAAGAATACAATGATTATTGTCAGTACTGCAGGTGTCATGACAATTTAATAGCAATACAGACTTCCCTGAATTTAACTTTCAATTTCCAGTCAGAAATGCAGAATCACAAGGTTTCTTTCCCTTTCAATTCCCTTTACAAGGGCATGCAAGTCTGATGTGGAATTGCATCCAATCCCCATCATGCTGTCTCATACAAAACCATGCACTGCACCTGCTCAAAAAAGGCTCATTGTTGCATGACAATAGAGATGACAACGATGATGTGGAACAGCATACGAAGAGATGATGTTACTTAGTTTAAAAAAAAAAAGAGTGAATACATCATGGAGAGATGAGACTGCTCTAATCACTTCCTGGCCACAGTTTGTGTGCTCCTGTGCAAAGCCTGCAACTCATATAATGATTTTGGTACTAGCATGAAATGGGAATGTTGCTAGGCTATTTGCTATTTTTTCCAGCTTCAGATTTGAATTGTGGCACCTGCTCATTATGTACACTACATACGGAGGTTACAGAACTGATTCCTATTGCTACTGTATTGTTCAAGGAGAAATGCATGTGCTAGGGAAAGATAAGGGCCTGTTTAAAGACACAGGAAAGCCACACTCCCCATGTGTTACAACCTTTTTTTTTCCTTCTCAGTCATCACCACTTCCATGCAAACACTGCCAGAGGCTACCTGCTTGATTCTTCCTTTTGCCTAACTGGCAATCCAGACAAGTCCCAATAGCATCCTGCTATTTCACATACCTTTTAAATAGCAGATGCATCAACTTCCCTGTCCACATGCACACTGAAAAGGGACAATCGATGCTATGTCACCTGAAAGGCTGAATGAGAAACTGCCCATGCTAGGTAACTCAAAGTTCTCATTCCACAGCAACAAGAGTTTTATCCCATGCAAAAAAACAAAACAACCCCCCCCCCCACAAAAAAACAACCTTTCAGGATGGAAGCCATTTCTTATGAAGCCAGCCTGACATTTCTGCAATGGAACAGTAGTATGACATGACACCCTGCATTTCAAAGCAGAAACAAGAACAGATGGCGAGCAAAATCCGTAAAAAAATACCTGTGTTGGTTATAGCTTCCAGTGACTGAGACAGCTGACCTCGAGCACTTCCATGGAGGTTAATCTGGTATTGTGTGCCAGCTGTGAGATTGGTAAATTCTGTTTCTCGTTGGCTTCCCGGCAAAAAGATTTCCAGTGTTCTGTTTAAACTGGACAGGTCTTTCAGAGTGATAAAGAACTGATCAAATACCTCATCTTGTGCTGCCCATGTTAGGGTGAAACTACTGAATGTCCTGTCTGTTACTTTTAGATCATGAAGTTGGGCAGTGACTTCTGAGATGGAAAAGGCAGTGGGCGCTGACAGCTCAGTGTGAGAATCAGTGCTCGGAACTGTTAGGTAACTTAGCTCAGTAGGTGCAGGGTAGGTAGCATTAAGTGAAGTTTCATTGTTTGTTTCTCCGGGTGCTGTGACTAGAAGTGCTAAACAAAGGTAAATTACAAGTTAAAATTTCCTAAGGAAAAAAGCAAAGACACTAAAATGAAGCCTAACATCTGAGAAAACTAGGTTCTGGAGTTTGCATTACAGATTTTGAAACACAGAGAAAGCAGATGGCGAACTGATTGTTTGGAGACTGAATCCAGGTCAGAGGTAGCATTGCAGAGGTAGGATTATGAAGCTTAATGTTGCCCTGATACACGGCCACACGAGAACCAGAGCATAAGCCACTAGAGGTAACAATTCAGGGATACTAGTTTTCATTAGTGATATGGGGACATATCCTCAGCTGATGTAAATGAGCAGTTCTGCTGCCTCAGAGGAACTTTGCTGATTTATGTATGCTAAGGATATGACCCTAAATCTCTTCAGCATGCCTCTTATCTATATAATATGTCAGCTAACACTACTGATGCAAACCAGAAATGGAATGCATGCTAGATATTGCAAATATATTGAGATCCAGCTTACAGGGTTGGTTATTTGACTGGTCAAATAAAGTTCAGTCAATTGACTGGTCAATTATCAGTCATCAATTGTAAAAAATTGCTAGTGGATCCAAGTAATACACAGAAAAAGCACAAATTTTACTTTAATAAATGTGTCAAAAAGCTGTTTAAAAAATCATATTTATGTCCAGAAAACTACAAAAAATGTAAGCCTTTTGTAAATTTGCTATAATCTTTGACTTGCCAAAAAATATGCAGTCAATTGACGATATTTAACCGGTCAACTGAACAGCTTGACAACCCTACCAGATTGTGTATTCAGCTACAAGAGAAGTATGCTAACTTTCTCCTTAACCAAAGAAAAACAGACTTATGTGGTTGCCTATCTGTACACATGCAGGATTCTAAAATAGGAAAAAAAATAATAAAAGTTGATTCATCTTTCATAAAATAGCTTTTATGATACCGGCTGAGATGGAACAGTGATAGTCCTCTGTGGGAGTTTACATGCTATCTATGGGTCATGCTATCTATGCCTTGTTCCATAGTCAGATTTGAGAAATCTGAGCATTGTGCAGATGAGAGAGAGCTGGTACTGATCAAGGCTGGTAGGCAACAGACACAGGTTACATTCCTGAAACTTTAATTAGTCATGCAAAACTATTTCCTTATTAGTGGACTAACTGGATCATTTCATACTCAGATGGCAGCCCAACGTTCATGTCTTGATGGTACTCAGTTAAAAGGCAGCAAGTAGCCTTCTATCATTAGTCAGATCAGCACAAGTACATACCCTAGATTCAACATCTGTCTCCAAACAGACACTTGTGTATCACAAAAAAAAGTTTTCAAAGGAGAAAACACGATTAAAAACGTTTTCAAGAAAAACAAAATAGATATCAAGAAAATACATTTCTAGACAAATATTTATGTAAAAGCACTGTTTCTGCTGAACTTCAACAAAATTAGAAGCCTATGGGATGGATTCTATCACTTATACCAATTCTGTATCAGTGAAATTCTGTTCTTGATTTAGGCAAAAAGTCCTAATTTACTTTGGTGTGAAAATGGGAATTAGGACCTATATTTAGTACAATATGAATAAAGTAACTTCATGGTCACAATAGCACATCTGAGTGATTGCATTCGTTCCCTCTCTGCCAATGAGGATACTGTTATAGCTGTTATCTGACTTCAGAGTTACATCACTGTAACATCCACAGAGGAAACGGTGCAGTACCTACATTTTAATCAACTGTATGTAGACTTCACTTGCAAAATCAGCAATTTGCCAGCAGATGACATCCAGTTCTTTGCTATTCTAGGCATAGCAGAAACTCAAGCATCACGGAAGTATGCTACTAGTTGGCAAATGCTGATTTAATACTGATCTTTTTACATACATGCTAGTAGCTATCATGCACTGTGGAGTACATCCAAGTATATAGTCATGCATACATATAGTATCCAGACCAGCTGAAATAAAAGGGTAGCAAAATTAACAAAAGGATACAGCTCAATGATGCAGACACTTCCAGTGGAGAATGGTCATGCAAACTGAGCTGAGGACCTATTGAGACATGCTGAAAAGCACATGGAAGAGGAAAATAAAGACTGCTTTTAAATATTCCAGAGCTTTTACAGTCACAAACTTAGTGTTGTTCAGTATTTGATTTAATTTAAAGTTTTGGTGAAATTTTAAAAAATAAGATTTAAAAAAAAATAAAATTAAATCTCTCCCATAATTTTAACCTACCTAAACTCTGATCAAAATTCCCAAATGAATGTAATAAAAAGGGATGAATTTTGAAATAAGCATTCACTCCACTCCCTCCCCTTTTATTTCACTAGTTCTAGTGTAAATAAACCCAATTCTGCTTGGTGATATTATTTACAAGCAAGAACTTTGTTTCTCATGAATGCTACTACTACAGGGAGGTAGGGTCATTCCTCCACTGAGCCACCCAGATGGGGGTGAGACCCTCATTGGTAACATTGAAATACTTGATCTTACCATGATACATGGTTAAACATACTCTATTGGATTCTGCTGCTTAATTTAATCAATGGGACTCTACTGACTTTAGTTAAAGTTGCAGGGCATATATCTATATTGGTATATTTTTTCTAATAATTTTTACTGCAGAAATGGCTGGCAACCATAGCTAAGGATTTAATTATTTTATCTAAGAAAGGATATAAAAAAGAGAGATGAACCCTTCTTGAAACCAATGCATAATAGCCCCTGGCATACATTAATTTAATGATGTGATGGGATCTGATCCCAACAATCCAACTTCTGTCATGATGCACATGCACAGGTGGCAAGACACACAATGTTGGGATTGAGAATCTGATTCCAATCACAACATTACTATTTACCAGGGGCAGGGGGATCCTGGGATCATGATCATAGGGAGAGACTGGCTCCCCTGCGCCAGCAAGTTGAATGCTGGATGCCCACAGCCTGGCCTGAGCTGTGTGGTCCCAGGGCTGGGACCAACAATCAGTTAAGCGTGGGTCCTATTCCTGTGACCACAGCGGGGCCAGTCCCAGAGCCCCAAGCTGTAAGAAAACCTTCTGTGGAGCCTAGATGCAAACACAATTTTTTAAGGTTGTGGTGCTCTGGGGTCCTGTGACCGCAGAACCTCTTCTCAGTCCCAAGGTCCCCCTGTCTGGGGTGTGTCAAGTGCCTTGTTCCACCACTCTGTGGGAGCTGTGGGGGAGGCAGTCAGCCTTCTGGATCATCAGATGAGCTCCCTTGACCTGGCACCTTGAAAAAAGTGGGGGCTGCACTACATAGCTGTCACACTGCCAACACGGGGAAGCTGTCAACCAAGGCTTGCCATGTAGCTAGGATCAGGCTACATGTCAGGAAACCTGCCACACGCTTCTTTTAAAGTGCAATGGAAACCAGCTACAAACATATTATACACATTTTGTGAAATATTTTTATGGTTTCCCATTTTGTCATGCCATTAAGTGCCCGAATGTGTGGCCAAGTTCGTATTTAAGACACAATTAACAGCTTAACACCATCATAAATGTAACATCTGCCAGGGGCCATAGGAAACATGCATGGTTTCATATAAAAGACAGAGAAATTAAAAAATATCAGGACACATGGAAAGTATTCAGGTACCATAGCTGATAAAATCTATGGATGCTAAACAGATGAATAATAACTAGATGAATGGCAAACAGCTAATCTGAAAAGTAAGAGATGGCTGGATAACAAAGTGAATAGGAATCAGACAGCTAAATAAGTAACAGAGGTGGTTAAAAAATCTAGAAGCTACAGACAGATGGCTGAGAACCAACTAGAATGTTATATGGTATAGAGATGAATGAACAACAGATGCACAGGAGTTAACAGCCATGTGCAATGGTGCTGGATGGACAATAGATAAATGCTGTTTCTCAAAGTGGAATACCTGCGTTTATCATTCTGTCTTTAAAACTTTTCAACCAAAGTATCCTTCTGTAGATATGGCCTGTATTTTCCCACATTGACAGTTTGAGCCTTCCAGAAGAAATTCCATTACAATGACTTGCTGGCATTTTCACTATACAAATGTTAAAGTGCTGCCAGGATATTTCCATGTCTATGTGGAATAGAGGGGAACAAGGAGGTGTGCTTTCCTATTATTTCTAGTTCTTTCTTTGGTAATTTATTTTACTGGATAGAGCTCTCCTATCAACCCAATGACATTATATGCCTATGGTTTTTCAAGGTAGGGTTTCAGCATTATCCTTGAGTATGAAACCTCCAGCCAATTTTGGGTGTTCCATTTAAATAACCCTCTTTTGATGATTAAGCTGGCTATACAGTGTCTTTGCAGCCGTGGTGCTTCCCGAAGAAATGATAATTAGAACTAGGGTTTAACTTACTGGGCATGTCTACTTGAGACCCTGACTGTGCAGTAGCCAAATAATACTGTACAGTAACGTGTCACAGTACGGACAGTGCTAATATGCTATTGCACAGTAGCGTCACTAAAAAGATGTTTGCCAGCACTATTGCACAATAACTCTGGTTACTGCACATTTATTTAGTACTTGATTATACAATAACACTATTGTACAGTAACCACTGCACAGTAGTGTCTCATGTAGCTGCATCCACTGTCTTTTTTGTCACTTAATATATTACAGTAGTCCACATTTAAAATTATTGTACTGATAGCTGAAATGCCAGCTACAGGCCATTACTTAGCAGAGGATAAATGCAGTATTCACTAGCAATTCAGTTTTTTAGTGGTAAACCGTTTTTTAGTGGACTATCAGAATGAGTCACCTGGTCATTGCATAAAAATGTTACCTTAAGTTTGTGAAAGGGGTGCCAAGCGATGCCAAGCAGTAGCCATAAAGAAAAGGAGGACTTAAACAGAACAGAACAGGATGAAAACAAGGATCCTTAGTACGCAGAATGAATCTTCTTAAGGCATTCGACAGAGTAGAAAGCTATCTTCTCCAAGCCATGCTCCTGTTCAGCACTTGATATGCCAGCTCTTATTTTGCCTTCAGAGACAAGGCATAATCACATCCAAGACTCATCAGTAATTTCTGCACAATCTATGTTCCATTGCATAGGAATGTTAAGCAGGCACTTGGCTTTTCCAAAGTCCATTCATTTATTTCCACATGCCTCATGCCTGATGTATTACTGTCCCTCCTCCTCCAGGATCTCCATTGTGCCACTCAGGCAGTTCTCCAGAAATGGAGCAAGGAGAGACAAAGATGCAGTCTGACTGTTCAGTTTCCTCAAAACTGGGTTACGTGGTTGAACTACAGATTGAATGTCTGCCTCAAGAAATGTATTTGGAAAGCTATGCATTTGAAGAAATGGTCTTTTCAAGCTCAGAAAAGGCTCTCCTAGCCCTTCTCCCAGCTTTGCTTCTCAGGTCATGCTAAACTAAAAATGCAATATATTCTGGCTGTAGTATCTAATAAATAGTAGTAGCCCTGTTAAGGAACAGAAAGGGCATACCTGTTGTAGCCACAGCTTCCAGAGGATGGGAGCGCTGTCCTCCCGCCATTCCATACACCTTGACTTTATAGGTGGTGTTAGCCTGGAGGCCATCAATCACAGCACCTAAGGATTCTCCGGGCATGAAGACTTCTGCAGGGAGCCCAGCTGCCAATGTCACTTCCTCATACTCCACCACAAAACTAGTATAGGCTCCTGCATCCGCCTTCCACGAGAGACCAAAGCCATGGTCTGTTATATTGGAGACCAGAAGGTCCCACAGCGTAGCCTCCCACATCCCAGAAGCCTCAGGAGCAGGAGAGCTCCAGAAGCCTGAGTGCTCATCTGGGCCAGGAGTTGTTCCCTGCATTAGTTCTAGACTATATACAGCTATAAAAAAACATGTAAGCAGAAGGTACAGAATGAAACACTTAATTCCTTCATTTTTTTTCACTTATAAAAGTCAACTTATGCAGTATTTCACATTTATGACTTGACTTTGAATCCCACCATTCTGGGCTTCAACACATAACCTTTTAGCACCAGAGCAGGAATCTCTACTTCAGACAAAGAGCCAACTCAGAGAAGTAGTAGGAAGAGAAGACTGCTACTCATGTATGTGCCAACCCCTCAAAGAGTAAGACATCTGTTTTGCCAGTTTTTTGCATGAAACATAAAACTTCTTAGTGCTTGTTGCTTTCATACTCAGAAAGGGGTAGAAGATGTGAGGCAGAGGGGGAACCAGCCAAACATATATACGGTGTATAAGAAAATGTTTCCACTCTAAGACAGAAGGAATCTCTATCTTACAGGGCTTCAGCTAGAGAAATGTTAACACTGCAAATCAAGAAATACCTACCCTGAAAAAGAAAAGTAAAAGCTCCCTGAATTGTGCAGACTGAGAAGCCCAACTGAGCAGTCTGAAATTTTGGGAGGAAATAGAAAATCTACACTAGAAATATTAGTAAATAAAAGGAATTTTGCAAGCAAATATTCCCTGCCAGAAATGGAGTGTGAACTATAAAATCCACAATATGAATCTGGTTCCTTTTTGGTCAGTGAGGAAGAGGAATATGTATAGTGAAGGGCGTGTTTGCAAACTATGTCCATTGTGCTTCCTCCTTACCAATAACATACACAGAGGATACAAAGAGGTAGTTCAGTTCTAGTCATGAGCATGGTACTTTCTACCTTAATTAGTTTCTTTCTGACCTGCAGCTCAGCGGAAACACTCCCCCCACTAGAGAAATGGATCTGATGGCATCTACGGCTGGAGGAAGAATGGGTGAAGTAAGATTTGCTTTCCTTGTCTTGAGGACTGGAGGTTCAAAGCAGAGTTGGGGATGTGGCCTGGAAGTTGGAGTAGAACAAAGAAAGAAGCAGCCCCATGTCTCACATATTCTCGGGCACTGTTTTAGTCTCCTGATACTTATGGATTTGGATGCATTTGTCCAGGGAAAAATCCTGGAGATAGGTTCACATCTTAGATACTGCTGCTGGAGATTCTCTGTTTGTAAAGGTAGTTTTCAGAAAAGGCTTAAAACAATATACTGGTCTGATGGATATATATATAAAAAAAAAAATCCCAAGCAAAAACAGAAAAGGGTTTGGGAGATTTGGCCTCTGATGCTAGAAATTCCTAGCTAGGGAAATTCCACAGTGTGATATTTAAATGTTTTCACCTCCCTGTGTGTTTCCTGTTCAAAGCTTTGTTCATCTCTGGTGTATAGACTTTTACTTAGTGGGTCTCTATCAGTGCCTGCTAAATTTTCTCCAGCTCAGCTTCTGGCCTGACTTATCATACAATTAACTTATCGTTGATCTTTTTTTATGGCGTGTAGCCTATGAACCCTCAGCTGCCTCAAGCAGCTCAACCCTGAGGCATTTATAGGCACAGCTGTCATGAAAATTAGTATAACAAAAAAGTTGGCTTGGATGGACTTTGTGGCACAAAAATAAGGCTCAACCCCTAACTTAACTTTGAGTTTTCACATGACCAGGACAATAGTCTGTTGTACGTTATTACTAATTTGTGAAATCGTGGTTTATGCAGAGGCTTGTAGTCTAGAGGGCATAAAGAACATGAAGCCCTCAGGCTCAGATCTTCAGCTGGTGTTAACTGATTCGATTCCATGGATTTCCACCATGTTTCAACCTGATGACAGGTGAGGCTGTATCCCATGGTATTTACACATAAACACCCTGAGAACATGCAGCACTCAATTATTTTTCATACTGAAGTCCTTAGTTTGATGCAGCCCTATCAGTACGTCATGCTTATTCACTTTGCACTGTTCCATAGTCAAGGAGCAATGCCACCAGTTTCGGTACAGTTGCTGGAGTACTGCTTCACAGCACTTCCTGTGAATAAGGGAGGCAGAAATAGGCCTTCTCTATTTAGACCATTGTAGTTAATCATGCTATACAATGGACTCAGGCAACTGTGACTAGTATCATAACATTAGCTTTTTTATGCTCTTAAATGATAAAATAGGAAGACAAAAACAGAGCCGTATTGACCCTGCCAGTGTGTGAAGTGTGAGGTGGCCAGAGACAAAGCTGTAAGGTAAATTGGTTAGGGGGAATAAAAGCATGATAAAGAATGCACTGTCATTATTTTAGTCCTCCTTCCTCTTTGATTGCTTTACTACAGGAAAACAAAATCAATGATTAAATACAAACACACAGAAAAATTAGTCCCTTTGAAAACAGAGGATGAGGTTTTGCATTCCTGGCAAAAGAAAAAGCTATGTTGTATGGATATCCTTAAGGGACAAAGAAGAAAACCACAGAAGAGATGGAGAAAGAAAAGGATAAGGATAAGGGACCTAGATGATTCTTCCTCAGTCTTCCAAACCGGGCCAAGGTGAACAAGGCTTTTCTAGCCAACTGATGTGTATTAAGATGCTTACCAACACCATCTTGGAAAGCAAGTGACATATTGCTTGGACTGCCAAGCTCACTCAGCTTTTCAAAGGATTTAGCACAGTGCATCCATTCAGATGCTGTTACTCACCAGTAGAATCCTTGACAGTTGTGGGTTTGCTTTTATGTCTGCCTTTCTCTGCTATCAGGCTGATGGTATATTCTGTACCAGCATCGAGTCCTTGCAGGATGTAAGAGGTGCTATCTGCTGGGATCCCTACTTCATTCTTCCTTCCAGAGGGGGTAACATAAGTGAGACGGTAGCGATCAAACTTGGCCAGTGGTCTCCTCCAGCGCAGGGAGAGGCTAGTTTCAGTGGGATCGTTGACCCCCAGGCCCTTGGGACTATCCAGGTCTAGAAGTTAACACAGTGATTACTTATAAGTAAAAATAAATAAATAAATAATGTTTCCTCATACAGGAGCCTAGTAGTGCCATTGGGGCATGATTTCAGGAAACTGCAGATGGAGCAATAGTTAGTGGCTTAAACACATTCAGGACATAATGATAAATCAGAGCCTGATTTCTCTTTCTTTGTCTTCCAGACCATGCTCTTTGGCCTAAGGAAAGGCGGGCAAAGTTCTATCCACTTACACACAAAAATGGTATCAAAATCTCTGTTGCTTTAATTCATTTCAACCCAGTGCTTCAAAAGGTCAGATGCCACCTCTCATTTTTATGGATGAGAGGTGGCATCTGACCCTTTGAAACATTCATTTTTTGGAATTTTTCTAGAGTCCTAGAGTAAGGTTAAGTATACCCACTATTAACATTTTCTATTAACTGTTGGAGTCAACATATATGGTATTCTTGTTGGCTGATTTTCCTCTTTGTTCCCTAGCAGCAGGTCCAAGCCTACATCAGAATGAAATCAACACATCTGTAAAATTTTCATGAGAAAGAAGGTGTTGAAAAGAGAACATCAGCATGCCCCAGCGCCCAGTTGTTAAAGCCCTCTCTGAGGGGATGGGATTCTTCTGCTCTCCCATTATTGCATGGCAATGCAATGCAGTCATGGCAGGTGAGTCCAGCCATTAATCTACTAACTGTGCTGGGACCTTTCCCCCTCTGGTTTTACCAGAAATTTCAAACTGGAGCCAAGCAATTTCTTTCAATAACAGCTTGTCGAACCTGGAACATTCCTAGGAAAAGTTCTGGTTTTGACAAATCAGCAAATTCCAAACCAAGTCTAAATGTCATGCATATATTTGCTTGAGTTTAAGTATTGTTTTTGAAAGAGGAACCCTCAAGCCACTCTAGCTTGCTTTGTTGCTTCCTGGCAAGGAGCTACTTACCAGTTCCAGCATTAATAGTAGCAGGAGCACTTTCTCTGTCCTCCTTCACTGCTGTAACTCCAATGCCATATTCAGTTCCAGGCCTCAAACCTATAAGAAAAGGAATACAAATATGACTTACTATTTATACATGGTTCTAATAGTTTTTTCTTAAAGAAAGATGCAAGTTGAAGGAATGTTCATAATTTTCTTTTCCTGTAAACATCAAGGGCAGATTTTCAGACAAGTCTAGAGCAGTCAGGATATCTAGTTCTACTTGTAAACCCTTAGTAACCATGATATAAGATGCACCCTCTTACCTTGCTACTGTAGGTCATGGTGAAATGAGGTTAGGTCTTCAGATAATTACTGTTTCAACAATCTTGCAGTGATCCTACCTGTGAGTGTAGCCTTGGTTGTGGCCTGATTGCTTTTTGGCACAGTGATCTCAGCATGGTCTCCACCTGAGATTGGGGCAAACTTGACCCTGTAGCTATCGATGTCTGCTTGACTCCTTTTCCACTCCAAGGTGATGCTGCTGTCTGTCTGAGACACGCGCTTCAGGTTCTTTGGAGCATCCAGATCTGTGAAAGGAAAAAACAATTCATTTTCTCATGACAGGTGAGAGGGAACAATGCTTTCATAAGCTCAAGGCTACTGCAGTGCAGTCTATGTGGGGCTGTTCTCAAAGACCATAGAGATGCTGCAGCTGATGTAAAACATGGTGGTCATCTTTCTGAGTGGATGGGTGGGGGTGGTCATCAAGAGCACATTACACCAGGGATCTTGTCTTCAATGTTTTCCAATAGCTTTCTGGGCTCAATTCAGGGTCCTGATTTTATCTATAAGGCCCTAAATAGGCTGGACCTGTTTACCTAAAAGACTACATTCTTCCTTATATTCCATGGTGATCCCTAAGTTTAGCCAAGACCAAACTGCAGATACCTTTTCTACACCAAGTTTTTTTGGCAAAAGCACATGGAAGGCCCTTTGCAGCTGTTGCACCTCAGCTCTGCACCCAACTGCCCCCTTTGGTTGCTTACAGCCAGAGCCAGTCATCTTCCAAAAGTGTCTTAAAACCTTTATACAGGGGCAGACTTTCAGCAGATAGGGTTCAGTTTGGGGGGACTGTTAGGGAGTTTGTTCTATTATTGATTTATCTGGTTTTTATTTTAAGTCCTCTTCTGGGGATTTATCTATGTAAAACTAATAAATAAATAAAGTTGGACTTTTTTTCTGAGGGTCCCCCATTATTTTTCCTGAGTATCTCCATGTAGAGTAGTCCATAGGCACTTGGGAACCTAAATCTCTCTGAAAGTCAATAGGATTTAGGCACCAAAATCACTTATGAAAATGGGACATATTCAAAAACTTTTTGTGTAACAGTGCATTTGCTCTGTGTTCATTCACTTGCATAAGCCTCTATAACTGATGTATTGCTGTATTGGTGTAGTACCTGGAGACTGACACAATACAACACAGTTAAGTAGTATCATTGTGGTAATGATGATTGTAGGAAACCTTTTACCTGTGAAAAAGACTTCACTCGTGGGGTCGCTTTCCATGTCTCCACGGCGAGAGATCAGCACCACTTCATACTTTGTGAATGGCTTCAGATCTCCAATAGAGTACTGGTTTTCATCTTCAGAGAGGTCAATTGTTGTTCTGTCCCCAGGAACATCCTTGGGGCCATATGTAAGCTCAATGCCATCAATTTCAGCCAAGGGTTTGAACCATGTGATCAAAGCAGTTGTGTCAGTAACATCTTTTGCCTCTATCTGGCTGGGAGCATCAAGCTCTGTCATAGGAAGAGGAAAAATGTGAGTTTTCCTATCTCATGATGATATCAAATGTTGTCTGGACTTTGATCATTAATTGCTAAATCAAATCAAAGTTAAAGCATGGGATTGCCTATAGCTGGAGCTCATTTTCATGCCTATTTCCTTATGGACTTTAACTTTCTACGGATGTAGATTGAAAATGATAAATTCATCCAGCCCTTCTCTGACCCTAGCACGCTGGCACAGGAAAGACGAGCAGAAACCTCAGCAGGTTCTTGACTTGCAAGAGGAATCCTGTGCCAAGTAACTTCAGTGTGGTATGTCGGGGGAATGGGGATGTTCCTTCACATTCCTATATTCTGAAAGGAATAAAGGGTATGCTCACACCTGGCCATCTAGAAAAAAAAAAATCCTTTCCTCTACCAAACAGTTAGTCAGGGAAGGGATCCATTTTTCCTTGTGACTCTTACATAAGCTTATACAGTTTTCTTTATGTTTTCAAATGGTTCTATTGCTGCTAGTCTTGCCTTGCTTTTTTTTTTTGTTTAACATCTCCAAAATCTGCCCCAAACAGCAGAAAGGCACTTACTTGTGGTTATCACCTTGGAGAGTCCAGGTCCTCTGGTATTGTTTTTCACAATATGCAGAGATACATTATACTGTTGTCCCGGTGCCAGGCCTGGCTGCATATATGATGTCTCAGGCCTCGTCAAACTTCTGGTTATGTCTCCATTATCTTCCTTTTTCTGTAATGCAGAAGACAACTAGTTGGAATGAAGCGAACAAAGAGCCCAAGACCCTTCACTTGTAATGGAGACTTCACAGTATTAGCTGTTTCCTCACCATATTTCGGAAGATAAGCTCCCATCCATCAAAAGAGATGTTCAGAGGATCCCATTCCACCTGCACAGATGTCTCCCTAACAGATTTAAATTTCAGGCCTTCTGGAGCAGGCAGATCTGTGACAGAAAAATAAGGTGGCAACTGCATGAGTGATGGTATTGCCACAAACCAGAAAACTACACACCCACAAACGCATCTGATAGACAGACAGGCAGACATTCATTTACAAGTGAATTGTAGTAGCAGGCATTGAAGATATAACACAAGGATCATCTTAATATTAGCTACAATAGTGCTGATGAAAATGCTTTCATATTTTACTTGGAAGAATGACAATGATTTTACACATACGGTACAATAGCCTTAACGTTTCATTTGTCATGCAGGAATACAGGAATCTAATGATATTTCTTGGAAGGCACCATGCAGAGCTGGAAACTTCCAATACTTTAATTCTATCATTCAGCCTCAGAAGAAGTTGGAAAAGAAAACTGAAGAGGCTCTGGTTTGGTCCAGAACATACAGGAATATATTAGTGAAGAAAAATAAGAATAGAAACAAGCACATTAGGAAGCAGAGAAATGGAGAAACATAGAGAATAGTGCCTTGTTTTATTAAACTTACAGGTTGCTACCCTAGCGCTGACTGGAATACTCTTCTTGTTCTTTAAGATGGCAAAGACACGGATAAAGTACTCCACCCCTGGCTCCAGTTCATGGATTGTGGCAGATGTCTGGTTTCCAGGCACTGTGAACTGCATATCTAAGCCACCAATACTGGTAGGAACATAGGTGATGAGGTATTGATTGACTAGATTTTCATTCTTCCATTCCAGATTGACAGTCTTATCTGTCACATTTGTTACAGTCAGGTCACTTGGAGGGGATACTGCCAAAAAGGAATAAAATATGCTTTTAAGACATAAAAGGTCAGTGTAATGAATATACTGACTTGCCCTATTACACTAATTCCCATTCCCAGACATACATTTGTACAGAACATCATTAAATAAATAGACAAAGCCATTCAAACAATTTAGTGTGTTGAAGAAAGACACATTTAGTCTAATATAGATAACAGACAGGCTTGGAAATCACAGGCTATTCCTACCGTCACACCATATACAGCCTACTGTTCAACACATTGTACTACATGTCTCCACTGTGTAGGAGCATAAAATGTGGCTTATGTCTCTTTCAGATGAGGGTGATAAGGAATGGGAAATACCATGAGTGGGACAGCAAAAGGTATAACACCTCCCACAGGAAAGACTAGAAGTTGTTTTACTTAGGGGCTGTAACCTTTACTAAAAATAAATTACTAACTCCAGAAAAATGGAAGTGATGGAGCCAAGAATCTGCCCATTCCCTGGTTCTCCCTGGGATGGGAGTAAACAGAGGCCCTGTGCTCATTTATTCTTACACACCTGGAGTTCAGGCTGCTTGCAAAATGGCAAAGAAGATGGAGGTGTGTCCTATCATTCGTGAGCTAGCTATGAGTCCGTCATCACTTGTACATACCATCAGTTAGTGTTTTACCCACCCCAAAATCCACTCAACTAGACTTTTGAACCAGAATTCAGCTTCCTGTGTGTCTCATAATTTATTGTGATAAAGTGTAAATGATAGTCAGGAACTAAATGGAACCTCTATATCTAAGTTACCACTCCAGAATTCCTGCCTTTATGCTGGCTCTCTGATGAGCCCAATAATTTAGATCAGCTTTCGGCAAACTTTTAAGGCTGTAGGCCAGATTGACCAAATTTGGGTCAGAGGTGGGAGGGCGGATGCTAGGACTCAGCCTTTGCCACCATTTTTCCCTGCAGCAGCAAGGGGAAGCAACTGCTGCCAACGCCCCGCATCAGCAGGCTGGATCAAATGGCTCTGTGGGCTGAATCTGGCCTGGGAGCCACACGTTGCCGACCCTTGACCTAAATTAAAAATTATTTACACAAATAGCCAAATTTTACTTTGATTTGGAAAAAATGGCTCTGGGCACCTGAAGACCAGTATGCGAGAGTCCAAGTGCCAGGAACCCAGAAAACAATTGCTACAATATTTTGGACATCTGTGCCCATTACTGTGAGTTCTGCATCATTTTCTGACTTTAGCAGGTAAAACTGATTTCACAGAGGAGCTTAGCAGAGAGCTTAGCACCTTGCTTGTTTCCAATTTGGCCTCTGATTTCATAGCTAAGGTACTTGTTCAGGTTGCTTTACTTTCAAAGGACAGCTACTGCCAGATGAAATCCCAGAGTCTGTCATATCTTAGTGCCAAAAGAAGCAGAGCATTGCCTGTGCTCTGCTTTGTACTGCTGCAACAGTAAATATAGTGTGGGTGTACAACTTTACTTTCCCAGTCCATTATGAATAAGAACTGTTATAAAGGCATCCTTAATCATGGACCTCATGCTCAGAAACACGTGAAATTCAGAGTATCAAGCCCTGCAATCTTTGTTGCATGTTTCATAATTCCTAGAGGTACATACACTTCCCTTTTTTGTAGGTCAAATTTCTCTCCATAGTTCTTTTAAAAGCAACCTCCTTGGCCAATCCTGCTGTAGCCCTACCACTAGGTTTCAGGCTCACTTTATGTCCCCCAGGGCTGAGTCTAATTCTTGCAGATACAATTATAGGCTTTCCCCAGTACAGCTGTAACAAACATAAGAGAAAAAGTCATGTGAGAGGAGAATGAGTGGTCAAGGGGCCAAACTCTCAGCAGTTATAAACTGCTACTGCTCCAATGATGTTCATGGGAACATTGCCAGCTTATACCAGGGGAGAAACTGGACCAGCTAATACATATCTATAACACCAGAATTACTCTACTCTTGGTAGGTTAGCCATCAAAGACGCATACAAGCGTAGGTTTTACAGACATGAGCCATAAGGGAGACCAAAGCTTTGCTTTCACAGCTGTAACGCTACTAATCGATGAAGTTGCTGAGATATCCCACTTAAACAAGGTCAGAATCAGGATCCAGCTTCTTTAAAGAAACTGCCAAATAAACAACAGGGTTATTTAAGGGTAGTTGGCTATAATTAACATTAGAACCTACCATCAGAGCAGTCTTCGCCAATGTATCCATCATCACAGACGCAACGTCCATCAACACAGCGGCCCAGGTTGTTGCAGTTGTTGAGGCAGGATCGTTGGCTGCAGTCCTCTCCAGTGAAGCCCTCATCACACACGCACTGCCCCTCAATGCAGCGTCCCTGATTGTTGCAGTCATTGGTGCACCGTAGTTGGCTGCAGTCAATCCCTGTGAAACCTTCGTCACACACACACTGCCCGTTCTCACAGCGGCCTTGGTTGTTGCAATTGTCCAAGCAAGCAAGTTCACCACAGTCCACTCCAGTGAACCCCTTCTCACACACACACTCCCCATCCACACAGCGTCCTCGGTTGTGGCAGTCATTGGGACACCTCAGTTCAGAACAGTCTTCTCCTGTGTATCCTTCATCACACACGCACTGCCCATTGACACACCGTCCGTGTTTGCTACAGTCATTGGGGCACCTCAGCTCACTGCAGTCATTGCCTACAAATCCCTCATCACACACACAGATGCCTTTGACACAGCGTCCCCGGTTGTAACAGTCATTGGGGCATCTCAGCTCACCACAGTCTTCGCCTATGAACCCCTCATCGCACACACACTGCCCCTTGACACAGCGTCCACGGTTGTGACAGTCATTGGGACACTTCAGCTCACTGCAGTCTTCACCCATGAAACCCTCATCACACTCGCATTGTCCATTGATGCAGCGTCCATGGTTGGAGCAGTCCTTGGGGCACCTTAGTACACCACAGTCTTCACCCATAAAGCCCTCATAGCATACACATTGTCCATTGACACACTGCCCACGGTTGTTGCAATCTTTGGGGCACTTCACTTGACCGCAGTCGATGCCCTCAAAGCCCTCATTGCACACACACTGCCCATCGATACAGCGGCCACGCTTGTTACAGTCCTTGGGGCACCTCCGCTCACTACAGTCATCTCCCACAAAGCCTTCATCGCAGAGGCACAGACCATTCTCACAGCGGCCATTGCCGTTGCAATTGTTGGGACAGGTCAGCTCCCCGCAGTCCTCCCCAGTGTAGCCCTCTTCACAGTAGCAAGTCCCATTGATGCAGCGGCCACGGTCAAAGCAGTCTTTGGGGCAGATCAGTTCACTACAGTCTTCACCTGTGTAGCCCTCATCACAGACACACTCATTTTCAACACAGCGCCCTCGGTTGTTGCAGTTGTTCAGGCACAGGGGCTGACTGCAGTCCTCCCCAGTGAAGCCTTCAACACACATGCACCGCCCATTCACACACTTCCCATGCTCACTGCATGGTGGTAGGCAAAGCTCTTCAACACAGTCTTCTCCGGTGTAACCCTCAAAGCATACACACACACCATCAATGCACTTGCCTTGGTCATTACAATCACCAGGGCAAGTGAGTTCACTGCAGTCCTTGCCTGTGAAGCCCTCATCACAGATGCATTTGCCATTAACACAGCGGCCTCTGTTGTAGCAATTGTTCAGACACTCTGGTTCTGAACAGTTGGGTCCTTTCCAGCCAGGATCACAAATGCAGCCACAGATCTCAGTGCTGTAGTTCCCTCGTCCACTGCAGAAGGGTGTGGTATCCACTCGACCTGCATTAGTGCATCAGAAACCTTGTTACAAACAATGAGCTACAGCATGTCACAGATTACACAAGCACTGATAAGAGCACTTTGGCCCCCCCCAAAAATTTATACTCTGGTCAAATAACGGAGATCAGCATCTGCTGACTCCAGTGACTAGAATTAACTTTCCTCTTGAAAAATAAAAATAATGAGAACAAAAAATGAGCTGGTACCACTACACATGTCAGTTCATAGCCAGCTTACACACGTGCCACATAATACTTAAGCACTGGGTAAACTTCAAGAGGTTTGGCTGGGATATACATCCAGCAGTTTTAAGATTTCAACACTTCTTTTTTGGGTTGTCCCAGAAATACTCTGAAAACACCTTCTGACACTTCATTCCATTGCTTTTACAGGAGATCCCAGCCAAACCCAACAAGAGTAGAGGTGCATAGCCACTGGGGATGTGGGGGTAGGAGCAAAAAGATATAATGGCAGGAAATGATAAGAAATAGAGTAAACTTTCTTAATTTTGCCTCTCCTGAGAGCCCCAGTGTTTGTGCCCCCAACTTGGCTCATCTGATAGGGATTTGATTTTGATAATGTTGATGCCCAATGGTTTCTGAGCGAGATCTGGCCTTATAAAGGCATTTCAAGTGAACACTATTACATACTTGTGTATCTTGTAAACTTTAATTCCCTAGGACCTCTTTAATTCACACTAACAACAGGGAAATCCTGTTGCCAATTATCACACTTTGTAGATTAGCCTATATGACCATTTAAATGGTTGCATCTATGCTGTTACAGCATCTAATGCAATTTTCCTGACTGGCCCATCAAAGAGATTAATTACCACGTACCACACACTTATCCTATCTCTGCTTGAGCAACCATCAAGATATAAGATATAAGTTGCTATATAAAGCACTACACTATAGGCACAAGAGTTTTTAGATGTACAGTAAGATACATTGCTATTGTTATTTTCTCTCAGCTTCCCTGGGTGCCTGGAACTTCTCTGTTTCCTTGTATCTGTTTGCTCCCATTGCCTCTAGCTTATGGTGTATAGACTGCTGTATCTCTTTACTAAAGAACAGTTGGAAGTAAGAAATTTGAGACATTTCATTGTCAGTGTTAAACTGACAGCCTGTTCCAATGGACTAGGCATAGGACCGGAAGCCAGGAATGGCTGAGCTGCGGTCTCAACTCTGACATTGATTGGCTGTGTTGGCTTGCATGAATCACATACACACTCAATGCCTCAGTTACTTCTTTGTAAAGCTGGAAGAATAATGCTGGCCTGCTTTGGGGAAGTGGGGAGGTTGTGAAGATTAATTACAACTTCAAAGTGCTGTCCAAAAATTAATTAAAGAACTATACATTGATGGATTTTAGGCAGTTCCGATGAACAGACCTCTATATTACATAATAAGTAACATCTGGGGCCAGAATCTTATCAGGTATAAAACAGCCTAGCTCCATTTAAATCAATAGAATTATTTCTTCTCAAACAAGGTGAGAATCTAGCAGTTTCATCTAAGGATCTGAAAGCTGCTTCTTAGCATTATAAAACATCTCACCTCCATTTGAATTGGATATGTTTTTCCTATTCTGCAGATGAAAAGACCAGGATATTGTGATTGAAGTTATTTGCCCAGGGTCACAGAATGAGTTTGTGACATAGCCACAACAGACCCATTGCTCCTGATTTCCAGCCCTCTGTCTCTCTCATCCTTTTTATAGTCACTGGAGATGCTCTGAGGTGATCTGGAGAATGTGCTGAGTACTTGCAAGTCCCACTGTAGTCAATAATAGTAGGGTGTTCAACCCAGCTCAAAATTAGACCCTTACAAAGAGTGCTGACAATCACTAAAAATGCTAATTTCTGGCTCTCCCCTGTACCCCCCACCATATAACTCAAGAGAGACTTTAGAATTATATGGAGATCAGGAGAGAATTAGCTTAGAACGGTATCCCTACAGTTGCCTGCTTGAGGTCTGCAGTTGCTCCAAATCTTCTAGTAAAAAAAAATCCCTGTCTTTGATAGAACTTCAAATCTGATGGACGAACCCATTGAATTTTGCATTTTTAAAAAAATCAGCTCTAGCTTTTGTTCCAAATAAGATCTGCAGCCAACACCAGACTTTATTATGAAGCTGCTCTCTACTTATCCCTCCTACCTTCTGCTGTTTGGGCACTGGGGCAGCAGCCTGCACCAATGGTACACTGCTCTCGTAAGGAAGATACCAGCCCCTCCAGCTCCTCCAGTCTGCTCAGCAGTTCCTTAATATCAGGAGCAGATGCACAGCCACATGCCCGCCGAGGAATATTGATGCGATGCGTGAAGACGATCTGGTTGTCCTCATTCACTGTGTGCTCCTTATAGTCCTTGCTTGGCTCAATCTCAGCCTTCAGGTCTGCATCTCCACTAGCTGAATCCAAGTCCACAGAGCAGAGGGATCCCACAGGCAACTTAATGTTGTAGATATGGTTAAAAACTACAGGCTGATTATCATCTGGCAAGGTCACATTTAAACCAGCCTCCCTCTTTTGCCGAATAATTCTCTTGATGAGTCCACCGCTGACATGCTGGTGTAACAAAACTATGATTGCACAGGCCAAAACCTGAGTTGGGAGCCCCATCGTAACGCTCAGTTCCTTTGGGACTCACTTGGTACTCTAACACTGTTTTGCTTTCACAGTCTGGTGTAGAATTCAGATAGCCAGTTCAAACAAATTTGGGTATCTGTTCTCTTCCTGATGTGCTTGCTCCCTGCAACGAGAAAGTTACATAGAATGAATTCCCGCTATACTTCCCAACAAAAATCCATGATCCCAAAGTATGTCGACCTCCAAGCAAAAGTGAACAGTGGTGCTCATCAAAATTGGATCTGAGTAGACTCAAGCCACAGAACATGTATTTTAATATTAATGTTGTCCAAAGTCTTAATAAACTTGCTTCATAGCACTCTGCAGGGAAGACCTGGTGAGGAAAGGCTGAGAAACCTGGACCTTCATTTTCAGCCTTTGCAAGAGAAGGCTGAGGGGGGGAACTTGTGGCAGTATACAAATTCACCTGGGGGGTGGGGAGCAGCAGGGAATAGGAGATGCTCTGTTTACCAGAGCATCCCTTGCAATAACCAGAAACAACGGCCACAAGCTGACAGAGAACAGATTTAGGTTGGACATCAGAATGGACTTCTTCATGGCTAGGGTTGCCAGAATCTGGAACAGGCTTCCAAAGAAGGTGGTGCTTACCCAACCTTGGGGGTCTTCAAGAGGAGACTGGACAAGCACCTGGCTGGGCTCACATGACCCCAGCCCTTTTTTCTGCCACTGGCAGTGGGGTTGGACCTGATGATCCTTTGAGGTCCCTTCCAACCCTAGCATCTATGAGTCTCATAATGAACATTTCTAACTTCAGAGAGATGCATATAAATTCTATTGGTGTCCCCAGGAGCTGTGAGTGTGTCCCTACAGTGAGGATTTAGGCACTTGGAAACAAGTACCGTAAGCAGTAATTGTTGAGATACTTATTAAGAATAATCTATTATTCAAAAGGAAAAAGAACAGGTCTAAAAGGCAAACAAAAAAATTAACATCATTTTAATTCTTAAAAAAAAACAAACAACAATAACAACAAAAACTTCAACATTTTGATTACATTCAAGCAGAAAACGTACAAGTCCCTTCTCCCCTCGCCTGCGAGCCAACTGGTTTAAGCTAAAACCAAATGAATGATCAAAACCAACTGTTTCATTTAATTATACTTTTTGGAGGATTCAGTGTTGAGGCTTATATTCCAAGACATGTTTCTTAAATTCAGTTGCTCAATGAACTTGTCTACCGTAGTGGTGTAAATGTGCATCTGAGAACTGTCAACATTAAGGACGTTGGTGTACTTTTCAGGCTAACCAGCTTCTTGTAAAAGCACAGAGCATAGGAATGGCACCAATCAACACTGCCTGTGAATCCAGTTCATCAAACATACTGAGAGAAAGATAATATCAATCCAAGTGTAGCCAATATACATTGGTCTGTTGTACTACAGCATGCTTATCAGGATAGGACATCAGACAGGTGGTCTGAAGAAAAAAATAGGGATAATAATCCGGAAA